>NC_056730.1:945531783-945669283 GCF_019279795.1 Protopterus annectens | reverse complement strand
CCACTGACCTCAGACTACAAAACTCCACACCCTCCTTCAAAAGTCTACTTAAAACATACCTCTTCACTAACCATCTATGCAACTGTAATTGACCCTATGAAGCCTCGTCCACTTACTATTTCTACACCCCATCTGTCCTGGACAACACAAACAACACCAGCTATCTATACCTATCCATGCGTGAGCAATAACCTATATATGAGTGTATGTACGTGTGTGTGTGTGTGTGTGTGTGTGTGTGTGTGTGTGTGTGTGTGTGTGTGTGTGTGTGTGTGTGTGTGCGTGTGTAAAACCTGCAATCAGTGGCTTATTATTTGTATGAGTTTCTATGACTTAGACTTACCAAGTCTCAGGATTCCCTACAACTTTGCATATGATTAAGTGCAGAATCAGAAAATTAATTCAGTTTCCCATGTAATTCAGTCTGAAGTATTTAAAGAAACAATATATGTTTTTCAAATATTTGTAGTTCACATATGTTTTATTGGCATGAACTGAAAATTACTATTCAAGAGCAGGTTTTATGTTTAAATAGGAGGGAGAAAAAGAAATTAAACATTTATGACAGAAGGAAACTAAGTTCATTTAAAAATGTAATACATTACAGCCTGGAGGTGGGTTTCATAACGAGTGTTGCAGTAAAAGTGCGTTAGAATTTTATTTTAATAAGTAAATAGTAAGTTAACTGCGAGAGTTCATATCAAGTCTAGCCAATCTCTCAAAGGTAAGGATCAAACCATATATCTTGGTGGCTGTAAGGTAAATACTTTAACCATCATGCCAGCCCCGACTGTTTTAGTTGTTTTAACTAATTGAATAATTTAATGGCATGTGATGTTGCCTAGATATTTATTAGTATGATGTAAATTGTTTTATATTCTTCAAAAGCAATAGCTGAAGCACTAAGTATTCTTTAGAATGTTACATTAAAAGTTTTGCATGTATATTGGAATCGTGAGTTCTTTATTTAGTTTCAGTTGTAATTTATACACACGCATTCACACACACACACGCACACACACACACACACACACACACACACACACACACACACACACACACGCATATGTATATATATATATATATATATATATATATATATATATATATATGTGTGTGTGTGTGTATATCCATATGTATATGTATATTTTACTGACAGAAGCTAGTGGATGCTAATAATAACTGAACAACATAATTTGAACAATGTATTCCAAGTTACGTTTCTCTGATGTATTTATACTTAAATATAACAGTATTTTGTAGTACATAAAGTTTTCACTCATGTTTCCACTACTCTGATTGCACTTGAATATAAATTGCAAAGCTGAGATAAATTATACGGGTTTGAATTGTAGGACGTAGTACATAAGAAGATCCTGTGATGGGAATTCATCATCCTGACAGCCACACTGCTTTTAATACATTTTGATATATTGCTGCTATCTGTGCAATTAATATAAACAACTCATAATGAATTTTTACCTTGCAGTGCAGTGCTAATCTCTTTAAATGTAATATTTCTCTGCATTTAATTATTTATATATCTTATTTCAGCAGTTTAATAGAGGATTATATTCACACATTTGGGAAGGTTTGCTAAAATACATATCTTCATACAATGAGCTTTTTTGCTAACATGAAGCTAATTTTATAAGCATAGTTATACATACTTTCTTAAAATATTATTTATGTACATAGACTAGTAGTAGCAAACCTTCTGAATTTTGTTGAGAAGTTATGTTAACAGAATCACAAAAGTATTCCACATACATTAGCTGAATGCACTTCTGTCCTTTGTTCCCTCTTACTACCCCTTTACTGGTTTGATTACATCCCTGAGTCAGATTCGTTCCTTGTTTAACTGCTAAACAAAAAGGCATTGTCTGTTTAGGTCTAGGAGTATGCATGTTACATTAATCGTGTGGACATATCTGATAACAATAATGGTATTGTCATTCAGTAGATATGTGGATATTAGTACTGATCTGTAAGATGTGCGACAGCTTTTCAACGTAATGTTATCTTTCCCACTTTTAGGTTCATAGGTTCATAGGTTCATACTAGGCTATCTGCCCTAGGGCATTTATAAGCCTAGCCAGAATGTGTTTGGCTTTCGCCACCCATTTTAAATTTATTTTGCTATGCCCTTTTTCGAGGTTAGTATACTGTGCCTCTGTCTAACAGTGACACAGAAGTGATACCCGGGGTAAACCTACAATCTCCCATCCACTCATCAAGATTCCTCTTGAAGAGAGTCAATGAGGGACTCTGCCTAACCTGGACTGGGATTTTATTCCAGAGTGAAGGGAGCTTCTGGGTTATGAATCTGTCCCTCCAGCATGTCCTATTTATTTCAGTGCTGAGGTTCAAGTCTCTCGAGCGTGGCTCGATGGGATTTGGATTTTCTGAGGTGCAGCATGTCCATTAATTCCGGGTTGGACATGGCTTTATCGTCAGGCACAGATCGCCTCTGAACAGGCAGTATGCCACTGAGTAGAGCTGGAGTTTCTTTAACCGGGCAGCATATGGCATCTGTTTGAGCCCTTTGATCCTCTTGGTGAGGTACTTTTGGGGTCTTTCCAGTTGCTGCAGGTGTCTGGTAAGGTACATCCCAAAAGGGGCATTGTACTCAATTATGGGCCTGATGAGGGATGAGTGAAGAGGCACGATGACCTCCCTGATCTAGATGTGAATCCCTTCATGATTAGGTGGGCTATATAAAATGTTTTTCTAACCACTTTGGCCACGTGGTTGTCAAATGAGAGATTGCTATCAACTTGGGTCCCCAGGTCCCTAATTACTTCTTCTGTACTTAATGGATTGCCACCTATGTGGTAATTTGTGGGCACTTTGTTTTTGCCAAAGGGGATGACTATACACTTTTTGGCATTCAGCTTGAGGCCATGGCTCTGGCACCAGTTGTCTGTTTCTATGAGGCCCTTTTGGAGGATGCTTGTGTCGGCTGGAGAGTCGATTATGGCACCCAGTTTGCAGTCATCTGCGAACTTGGTCAGCCACAGTCCTTCCATGTTGGCCTGTACCTCCAAGAAATATATACCGAACAAGAGAGGTCCCAGGACTGAGCCTTGTGGGACACCACTTGTAACTGGTTTGGAGTCTGACATGGCTCCAGCAATTCTAACCATGTGGGTCATTTTCTGAATATGCAACTTTTCTTCAATGTCTTGGACATGTATTTTCTTATTTCAATCATTTTTTTTTATTGTTTAAAAGCTTATGTATCTTTATTCAACTTTTAAACATGTATGCATATGTACATACTTTTATACTGGCATATTATGGTCTCATTACACCACCTGTTGTATTCATTACCATCCTGGATTTTTCTTAACTTCCTCTTACTATCTTTCATTTTTTACTTAGATGACCTATACACCAGTAATTATTTTATTTTTTTTTTCACAGAAAATGTCCCAACAGGGATTTTTTTTTTCTAATTGATAACACCAGTCAAATTTAGTCACATCTTAAATTTTCGCATATTACATACAGATTCTGTCTGTAAATGGGCACTGCCAAAAGTTTTAATCTGTTTAAGTAAATAAACAAGGAAGAGAAAAAAAGACATGATTTTACGGTTGCTGTGCTTTGCTTCCACTCCTCTAATAGGAGAAAAGGGCTTGTAATTTTCATAAAGTTTCCCTTCCAGATTAAAATTCAGTGCAATATATCAAGATAGAGGCCTCTTTGCGGAGTCATACTGCAAGCGCATTATCAAAGCAAAATATAAATACTAGATCACATGTGTCTTCATACTGGATAATGGCACAGAAACCAACACGTTTCAAAGCAACAACTTTTCTTAGGGCTCATTTAGCCCTTTTAGGAGACTTCAGCAACATTATAAGACCAAAAGACTCAAACATATCAATTCTCCCTCCCAAGTACATATTCAAACAAGTGTTGGCAAGTCCTCTCACATTGTTATATGAGTAATAAACCTAAAAATAATTGTTTATTTTATACTGTTTTGTCAATTGTTCATCAAACATGCAATAGAAAAGACAGACTATATTGTATCCAGCATACATCTCAGGTAGATGAACATCACCTCAGTTATAGTGAATACCCTTTGTCTTTACCAGATTCAAGACATTTAAAAAAATCCTATTTACCTTCATCTGAGAAATATTTAGTAACCTTTGGCAGGCTGATCAGATGGACATTAGTATCCCAGGTTTCCCAAAGATGTAGGACAGTGGCTGACTGAGCCAAAACTTTATGGCAGGCACACACTGATGAGAAGTGGCATAGACCCCTTCCCCAACCATTAGCATTGAACAGATCTCAACCTGGTTATCGTTGACAAATAACTCATGCCCATTAGTCAACATGACCAAATCATCTAGAGTCAATTTTTACACCATCCATTGGCTAGTCCTAAAATGTCATGCAGTCTGTTATCCATGTTCTCCTATCTTGAGGATATTGTATACCACACGTGACTACAGAGAAGGTTGGGCTATACAGTTCTTCACCCAATAAGTTGTGCTGCACACTACTCTACTCATTTTATGGGTGGGTTTGAGATGTTAAGACATGCATGTTTGTGGGGGGAACCATAAATCCTAGAGAAATAGGGATGACATAGAAACTCAGCACTGGCACTGGGCTGGAAGTCAGGATCAAGCCTTGTACCTCGAAGGCAAAGACCTTAATTATTATGTCAACCATGTACACACACACACACACACACACACACACACACACACACACACACACACACACACACACACACACACGCACAAACACATACATGTCTAAGTATTCATAAACAAGCTCCCACACACTAACTCACACTAACAGAAACAGTTAGTCATGAATGGCACACAGACTGCAATACGCACAGTTACTGACAGACAAGCACACACACACACTCATTCATTCAGTCGCATTCATGGCTCTATAAATATGTCCACAGACACACACTCACACACACACACACACACACACACACACACACACACACACACACACACACACACACACACACACACACACACACACACACGTTCACTACACTTACCTGTACCATTAGTACTTCAATTAGGGAGAATGGATGAAGCTGTCAAAAGACCGTATATACTTTATCTAGCTACAGACAAAAGAATCACTGTAATATAGGCTCCACAGAGCACCCCAGCACTACCGGGCTACAACTCATACCACACATTTTGGCCACAGAACATGGACCAAAACACAAAAGGAGAGGATGTATCCATATTCATCAAGGATACCTGCACCTCCAGGTTAGTGGCACAGCATGATACATCTGTAATCATCCATGTGCAACTAACATCAGGCAAATCTGCAATGCAAATTGTGGCCTGCTACAGATCACCCTCCATGAACCAGGACTAGCATTCCACCTTTCTGGAGACACTGGAAAACATGAAGGTCCTACCAAGCACCCTGATATTGGGCGATTTCAATTACCCTAATGTTAACTGGGAAAACTACTCAAGTACAAACTCTCAGGTCCATTGGTTCCTGGAATTTATCAACTCAAATGCCCTGGATCAGCTGGTAAAGTCCCCTACCAGAGGTGAAAACATATTGGACCTGGTCATCACCAACATGGGCGACAGGTGTTCCGCACCAGAGGTCAACACGTCACTGGTTAGATCAGACCATAAACTAATCACTCTGGATGTCCACACCACACCACTACCCCAAACCAAGGAAATCACAGTGAAAAACCTTTCTATAGCAAACTTCACCTTACTTAAGACAGAGGTGGTAAGTTTCACAGCCCCCACGCTAAAGGATAACATTGTCCAAGATGCAGGAACCTTTACAAATGCACTCTATGAGCACCTACAAGGATGCATGAATCGTGCCATCCCTAGCAAAACCAAGACTCACTCCCCTAAGAGAAGGAAACCAGTCTGGTGGTCCCCTGCCATAAACAGGCTATACAATAGAAGGAGGAAACTAGTTCAGAAAAAAAGCAAATCCCAAGAAGGAAAGACATCCCTGATCAGTATCAGTAAGAAACTAAGGTCCCTCATAAAATCATCCAAGGCTAACTTCGAAAGAAAAATAGCCAAGGATTCGAAAGATAACCACAAAACCTTCTTTAGCTATGTCAAGAATCTAAGTGGCAACTCGCAGATATGCTCTGAGCTAGTGCAAAATAGCACAAAATATACTGAACCTACTGATATTGCCAACATCCTGGCAGATAGATTCAGTGCAAACTTCACCCCCCTCTCCCCCCAAAAGGGCCCACAACAATACCGGAAAAGTGTAGTGTTCCAGAAATCACAGATGCACAGGTGAAAACAGCCCTTTCAAAAGCCAAAAGCACAGCGTCAATGGGGCCAGATGGTGTCACAGGCTGCATCTTGCACGAACTACAGAACGAACTAACCCCCTACCTAAACACACTGTTCAACCTCAGCCTCTCCACAGGCTACGTGCCCATATAATTGCGCACAGCAACAGTTATATTGCTCTACAAAGGAGGGGCCACAACTGACCCTGGTAACTATCGCCCCATATGCCTGACTAGCCTGGTCTGCAAAGCTATGGAGTGCATCATCATGGAACTCATTAACAAAGACATTGGGAACCTCCAAACACTTGACCTGACCCAGTTCACCTTTGTTAAGGGCAGATCATGCCTATTAAACCTGGTTGACTTCTTCAAGACAGTCACCAAGGCCATAGATGAGGGGAAGATGGTTCACACAGCCTCCCTTGACATCGCCAAGGCTTTTGACACCATTCCCCACTCAGGAATTATAGAAAAACTCACCTGCCTGAACATAAACCCCTATGTCACAAGATGGGTGGCCAACTGGCTTACAGACAAAACTCACACGGTAAGAATAGTGGACTCCATGTCTGACTCTAAACCAGTCAAAAGTGGTGTCCCACAAGGCTCGGTCCTGGGACCTCTACTGTTTGGCATATACTTCTCAGAAGTACAGGCAAACACTGGAGGACTATGGCTAACCAAGTTCACCGATGACTGCAAACTGGGAGCCATAATTGACATGGACATTCACCAAAAGGGCCTTACTGAGACGGACACCTGGTGTCAAAGTCATGGTCTCAAGCTAAATGCCAAAAAATTCATAGTCATCCTGTTTGGGAAAAACAAAACACCCATGAATTACCACATAGGTGGCAGCCCCCTTAATACAGAAGAGGTAATAAGAGATCTGGGGACCCAGGTAGATAGTAATCTCTCCTTTGACAATCATATTGCCAAAGTAGTTAGGAAATCCTTCTATGCAGCCCATCTAATTACTAAAGGGTTCGCATCTAGAAATAAAGAGGTTATAGTGCCCCTCTACTCGTCACTCATCAGACCCATAATAGAGTACAATGCCCCATTTGGGATGTACCTCACAAGACACTTCCAACAGCTGGAAAGACCACAAAAGTACCCCACCAAGAGGATTACTGGCCTCAAACATATGTCCTATGCAGCCCGAATGGAAAAACTCCGGCTGTACTCAGTGGCATATTGCTTACTCAGCAATGATCTCTGGCTGACTTATAAAGCCATGTCTAACTCAGAATTGATGGACATGCTCCACCTAAAGAAATCCAAGTCACTACAAGACACTCACTCTAGTGAGCTAAACCTTGCCACAACAATAAATAGAACATGTTGGAGGATTGGATTCCTGTCACAGAGACTCCCCATGCTTTGGAACAAAATTCCTAACTACATTAGGTAGAGCCCCTCACTAACACTCTTCAAGAGAAACCTTGACGAGTGGATGGGTAACAGAAAATACACCCCTGGGATCACTTCATTGGCTCTTCTTGACAGAGGCTCAGTTAATTAATCAGTGGGGTGGCGAAAGCTGACACAGTCTGGCTAGGCTTATAAATGCCCTCAGAAGATAGCCTAGTACCTACCTATTAACCTATTAACCTATAATCTGTGGTTGCTATTCTTTCCAGGGCAGAGCACATGGCTGCCTAGGATTACATACTGTATTTCCCTAGACTGTTATGCTAGTGTGTCGCTTTCCCAGAGAGAACACTTTCCATGTTATGACATCCACCATGTGAAAAACAGAAGGATACTGGCTTCTGAATTAGTAAGGATTAACACAATGCTGAAACCTTCTGAGTTAAGGCTTGAATATTGTGGTAATCCTTTATGAACCCAGCCAACAGTTTGCCATAAATAACTTCTAAATCTGAACAGAATATTTTGTAGTGTTGTACCTTCATATACAGAAATATCAAGTATGATTATTATTTATGATGTTTATACAAATCTTAATAATTTTCTTCATTATTTCCAAGCAAATTACTCTGAAGTACATTTAGGTTCATAGGTGCAAACTTGGCTAATGATCACTGAGGCTTTTATAAGCCTAGCCATGCAATCCAGGTTATTGTGTCTCAGAGGTTATTTTAAATGGTGAATATTAGTTAGGCCATGATTTAATGGCTAGCCCTGTCCATCAGAGACATAGGTGTCATACCAGAGGTGAATTTCCAATGTCCCATGCTCTGGTTCAGGTTACACCTGAATATGGTTAGGGAAGGGCTCTGCTTCACATTGATGGGAAGCCTATTTCAGAGAATGGGGATTCTCTATGATACATATCTGTCCCTTCAACATGTCCTATTTAAGTCAGATGCAAAGTGTAAATCCTTAGATCTAGTAGTTCCGGTGCTGTTCATTTTGTGGAAATGCAAAAGGTCCATCAGTGCAGGATCCAATGACACCTGGCATGCATACCACTCAGCCCCTTACAGCAAGAAATCTAGACAAAGTTATAAATAACAGGTGGTCAAAGACCCAAATACAGAGACACTTTTTTAAATATTGCGCTTAGAAACTTAGAAAGTAAATAGTATACCAAGTTTTACATTAGCATGACATTTCTGAAGGGTATGAAATCTAAAATTCAAATATATGTCATTATTTTCTGACTTCACTTCTCAATGTTTTGCCAATAATTTGCAGAAAACCAAATTTTATAAGGAACAGACTAAAAATATGAGGCAAAATTCTGGACATTCTGTGAAAATCATAACAGTTGAGAGCTCTCAGCAGTTGATAGGAAAGATATTATAGAAATTGAGCTTTAAGGTGATCTGTATAAGACAATTTACTCCATGTATTCTTTTGATGAGGAACTTCTGTAGGGATTTCATTTGTTGTGTGTGCCTGGTCAGGTACATACTGAAGGGGTATTATACTCAAAGATGGGTCTGATGAGGGCTGAGTATAGTGGCATGTTGACTTCCCTGCACCTAGATGCAATGCCATTACTTATACGTTGGGTGACACAGATTAGTTTTCTTACTACCTTAGACACATGCTGGTTAAAAGCCAGATTACTGTCTATGAGTCCCCGAATGTCTGGATACTGTGCCTAGTTTTAGGTGTGTTGCATTAGAGAAGTAGTTTCCCTGGATGTCCAATTTCCCAAATGGTACTATTATGCATTTCTTTGTACTGAGTTTTAAGAAATGGCTTTGACGACAGTCATCTGTCTGTGTTAGACATTCCTGTAAGATATTAGTATCTTGGGGGTTTCTATGATTGTTCCTAGCTTGCAATTACATGCAAAAATGGTAAGCCAGAGGCCCCTGACATTGACCTTGCCTTCTTAAAAATAGATGTCAAAGAGGTGCAGATTCAACACAGAGCTCTGGAGGACTCCATTGATGACCAGCCTCTTTGTGGAGGTGGTCTCAGTAATCCTAACTTCCTGAGTACTGTCTGTATGCCAGATGGCTACCCAGTGAGTTATAAAGGGATTTATGCTCAATTCAGTCATAGGTTCATAGGTTCATACTAGGCTATCTGCCCTACGGCATTTATAAGCCTAGCCAGAGTGTGTTTGGCTTTCGCCACCCATTTTTAAATTAATTTTGCTATGCCCTTTTTCGAGGTTAGTATACTGTGCCTCTGTCTAACAGTGACACAGAAGTGATACCTGGGGTAAACCTACGATCTCCCATCCACTCATCAAGATTCCACTTGAAGAGAGTCAATGAGGGACTCTGCCTAACCTGGACTGGGATTTTATTCCAGAGTGAAGGGAGCCTCTGGGTTATGAATCTGTCACTCCAGCATGTCCTATTTATTTCAGTGCTGAGGTTCAAGTCTCTCGAACACGTAGCTCGATGGGATTTGGATTTTCTGAGGTGCAGCATGTCCATTAATTCTGGGTTGGACATGGCTTTATACATCAGGCACAGATCGCCTCTGAGCAGGCGGTATGCCACTGAGTAGAGCTGGAGTTTCTTTAACTGGGCAGCATATGGCATCTGTTTGAGCCCTTTGATCCTCTTGGTGAGGTACTTTTGGGGTCTTTCCAGTTGCTGCAGGTGTCTGGTAAAGTACATCCCAAAAGGGGCATTGTACTCAATTATGGGCCCTGATGAGGGATGAGTAAAGAGGCACAATGACCTCCCCTGATCTAGATGTGAATCCCTTCATGATTGGGTGGGCAATATAAAATGTTTTTCTAACCACTTTGGCCACGTGGTTGTCAAATGAAAGATTGCTATCAACTTGGGTCCCCAGGTCCCTAATTACTTCTTCTGTACTTAATGGATTACCACCTATGTGGTAATTTGTGGGCACTTTGTTTTTGCCAAAGGGGATGACTATACACTTTTTGGCATTTAGCTTGAGGCCATGGTTCTGGCACCAGTTGTCTGTTTCTATGAGGCCCTTTTGGAGGATACTTGTGTCGGCTGGAGAGTCGATTATGGTGCCCAATTTGCAGTCATCTGTGAACTTGGTCAGCCACAGTCCTTCCATGTTGGCCTGTACCTCCGAGAAATATATACCGAACAAGAGAGGTCCCAGGACTGAGCCTTGTGGGACGCCACTTATAACTGGTTTGGAGTCTGACATGGCTCCAGCAATTCTAACCATGTGGGTTCTCTCCTTGAGCCAGTTTGCAACCCATCTAGTGACATAGGGGTTTATATTTAAGCTGGTGAGCTTATCTATAATGCCCGAGTGGGGTATTGTATCGAAGGCTTTTGCAAGGTCCAGGTAGGCTGTGTGGACCACCTTCCCTCGTCAATGGCCTTGGTGACTGTTTCAAAGAAATCGACCAGGTTTAAGAGGCAGGATCTGCCCTTAACAAAGCCGAACTGGGTAGGATCCAGTGTTTGTAGGTCCCCAATATCTTTATTTATGAGGTCCATGATGATCCTTTCCATAGCTTTGCAGACCAAGCTAGTCAGGCTTATGGGGCGATAGTTTCCAGGATCCGTTGAGTCACCACCTTTGTGGAGAGGGACCACTGTTGCTGTACGCCACTCTTTGGGTACATATCCTGTAGTAAGGCTGAGAATGAACAGTAGTTTTATGTTTGGGTTTAGCTCTTCTTGGAGTTCATGTAGGATGCAGCCCGGGACACCGTATGGTCCCATTGATGCTGTGTTTTTTGCTTTGGAGAGGACGGCTCTTACCTGAGCATCTGAGATGTCAGGGGGGCAGCACTCTGCTGGGATAGATATTTGCCCTTTTGGTGGGGAGCGGGGGGAGAAGTTTGCGCTGAACCTGTCAGCTAGGATGTTGGTAATGTCTGTGGGTTCGGTGTATTTTTTGTCATTTTGGACTAATTCTGAGCATATCTGGGAATTCCTACCCAGGTTCCTAACATAACTAAAGAAAGCCTTGCGATTATCCTTAGTGTCCTGTGCAATTTTTCTCTCGAAGCTGGCCTTAGACGATTTTATGAGTGCCCGTAGTTTTTTGCTAATACTGATCAGAGATGCCTTCCCTTTTTGGGATTTTGCTCTATCATGTAGTAGCTTCCTCCTTCTATTGTATAGTTTGTTTATGGCTGGGGTCCACCAGATAGGACATCTGCCTTTGGAGGATTGGGTCTTGGTTTTATTTGGGATTGCATGATCCATGCATTCCTGAAGGTGTTCATAGAATGCATTTATAAAGGATTCTGCAGTCTGGGCCGTATTTTCCACAGGCCCGGGGGCTTTGAAGGATTCCACCTTGGTTTTGAGGAGTGTGAAATTTGCTTTAGAGAAGTTTTTCACTGTGGTTTTCTGGGCAGGGGGTGGGGTCGGGATGTGAATATCCAGTGAGCTTAGTTTATGGTCTGATCTTACCAGTGAGGGATACACTTCTGGTCTGGAGCATAAAGTCCCCATGTTGGTGATGATCAGGTCCAGTATGTTTCCCCCCCTTGTGGGACTGGTAACAAGTTGTTCCATAGCATTTGAGTTTATAAATTCTAGGAACCTTTGGGCTAGGGTGTTGGAGCTAGAGTAATGCGCCCAGTCTATGTTTGGGTAGTTGAAGTCGCCCAATATAATGGTGTTTGGAGAGACCTTCATATTTTCCAGTGTTCTCAGGAAGGCTGAGTGGGGTTCCTGGGTTTGGGAGGGTGGTCTGTAGCAGGCTATAAACTCGAAGGCAGTTTTACCCACTGTTAGTTGCACATGGATAGTCTCTGATGCTTCGTGCTGTGCCACCAACCTGGAGGTGTGGGTATCTTTGACGAATATTGATACTCCCCCTCCTTTTGTGGTTCGGTCCAAGTTTTGGGGCTGAAAAGCATGGTATGAGGTATAACCTGGTAGTGCTGGGGTGCTCTCGGGAGCCTTGAACCAGGTTTCTGTTACTGTACAGATATCGATGTTCTCCATGCTAAAGAGAGTTTCGAGTGCGTGCATCTTGAGGTTTAGACTTCTGGCGTTGAGTAGCATTACTCTTAGTTTCTTATCCCTTGTGATACCTATGGAGGTGGGTTTGTCTTTTGAGCCTTGCCTAAAAAAGGCACTATGGGGGTAGCAAGAGCCTTTGCCAATATCCAAAAGCCCAGGGGTGACAGGTGCAAACCGTCCCTAGCGAAGCACCATGGCTTGTCGAGCATGTCATCCCAGGCTGACAGGCATTGGATCCCCTTTGAATGACACCAATACTTAAGCCAGTTGTTGAAATTGATCATCTTGTTTTCATATTGTGGCATCATTCTTGGTGAGGGTAAGATGCTACTCAAGGTCAGGGTCATACCGGCCTGGGCTACATGATCAGAGAGCTCCTCTATGTCTCTTTTCATGTAGTCCAGGGAGGTACATCTCAGGTCATTCACACCAGCATGGACAATGACTGAGTCATATTTGTACTTGCCTTGGAGTGACCTGAGTTCTTGTGTTATGTGGCAGATCCTAGCACCTGACAGGCAGCTCACCATGACCTTCTCCTTGTTCAGCCTGGTGAGCAGGACGTCAGTGTGCCTGACGATAGTCACCTGTTACAAGTGTATCAGGTGTGTTGTTTAGCCTTAAGGGCTGTGACTGTTCGGCACACTGGCTTTGTGAGCTATGTGTTTCACATGTTTTGTTTTGGGGTAGCGGTTGCTTGGGTGTCTGCTTTGGAGGTCTCTGCTGCTTAGGCAGATTTTTATTTAGAGCCTCCGAGTATGTTTTTGTGTGTTTATGTGTTTGATTTGCTGTCGTGGTAGGTCTATGTGAGACTGGAATTGTAGTGAGTGTGGTTTCCTTCTCCTCCTGACTGGTTACGCCAGTACTGAGTTGAGAGAGCTTAGCCTCCAGTTTGGCTATATGGTTGCATCTCTCACATGTGTTGGAATTTGTTGGGAGGAGGAGAGGGTTGTCTGTGTACACGAGGCAGTTGTAACATTGCCTCAAGATTCCCAGATTCACCAGCTGTACCAGAGAGGAGATTGACAACTGACCTTTGGAAATGCTAGAATAGTATTGGGAATTCCTTTATAATTGAAAAAAAGGGCCAATGGGGAACAAGGTACTCAAGGGGAGTTTGTGAGGGTGTAGTGCTTTTAATTTTTTAGTGCTGACTTATATAATTGCTTTAGTGAGCAAGTGCCCGGTAACTTAAATGCAATGTGTTACAGGTAACTTAAATGCAAAAACGACAAACAGTAACTTTCTTTCAAGTGAAACAAGGAAATAAGTACAGTAAGCAATGCAGATATCACTAGGGATCCACAGAAGCACTGAAAAGCTGCATTTTAGGTGGAATTAGCGTTTCAGGGAAATAACAAGCATACAAACAAAGCTAGATTCAGCAGGCCTGGATCTAGTCTATGCTACAGCAAACAAGGTGTACCAATTTCAGTATGAAACAGTTCAAATATTCAGGCACTATAAGCCTTTAACCAGAAATTCCCAGCTCAGAAGGGCAGAGTCCAGCCTCTCCTCCCACAAGAGTGCAGACCATGAACCTTCTTAATGTAAAAGAACTGGCCTGAAGCCCAAGTACTTAAACCAGAACTAATACACTTTTAGAATAACAGACACTGAACCCTCAATCAGCAGTTCCCCACTTAGAAGGATGTAAGCTACCTGTCCTGCCACCACAGTGCAGGCCACAAACCTTCCTAATGTAAAACAACTGGTCTGCATCCAAGTGCTTAATCCAAAAGACTTAGAATGATAGCTACACCTTAATCAAGTTACTACTAAGCAGTAATAAATACAATTGAATACTTTAAAGAATGCCTGGATTAGTGCTCAATTTATACAAACAAAGCTAGATTTAGCAGGCCTGGATCTAGTCTATGCTACAGCAAACAAGGTGTACCAATTTCAGTAAGAAGCAGTTCAAATATGCAGGCACTATAAGCCTTTAACCAGAAATTCCCAGCTCAGAAGGGCAGAGTCCAGCATCTCCTCCCACAAGAGTGCAGACCACAAACCCTCTTAATATAAAATAACTGGCCTGAAGCCCAAGTGCTTAAACCAGAATTAATACACTTTTAGAATAACAGACACTGAGCCCTCAATCAGCAGTTCCCAACTTAGAAGGACGTAAGATACCTGTTTTGCCACTACAGTGCAGACCACAAACCTTCTTAATGTAAAACAACTGGTCTGAAGCCCACGTGCTTAAACTAAAAGGCTTAGAATGAGTTACACCAAGCCGTAATAAATACAACTGAGTACTTTTAAGGTGACGCAAAAGCAAAATAAAGTAGGAAGAAACACAAATACAGTAAAAGCAGATACATTTTTTTTTTTTTTTGAGTGAGCAAATGAGATGGGCCCAGGAGTTACAGGACAGAAACAAGTGCAAATGCAGGCCTTCAAATCAGAAAGTTGAGAGAGATGGAAGACCACGGCCAATAACTACAAATTCTGGGCCAGAACCACTCCTTATGTGGTAGACAGGTTACCTAATGCTTACCACTCCCACTGATAAGCTAGAAGGCTTCCCTCCAACACAGAAAGGCTTGGGGGGCTCAGAAGCTTACAAACAGTCCTGGATACAGCAAATCTGTATCTGGAACATTAATTACAGGAAAGGTAGGAAACAGGCTTACAATTTTTTTTTTCTTTGTTTTTTTTGTTTTCAGTAAAGTAGCAAAAACAGTAGTAAAAATAATTCACATGCAGTGCAAGCTGGCACACTTGAGTATGTAGCAATATTAGTCCACACACAGTTTGAAAAAATGTAATTAAATTAAAAAGGACTAAAAGCAAGTGCAGAAAGGGTTTATTAGGTAGAATGCGGTAAAGAGATGGGACTGGGGGAGTGTCCTAGATCAAATCTACAGTGGGGCAGGCACTGCAAAAGCCACCAAATTTAAACTACAACCAAGAACAGGGAGGGGGTGGGGAAGACAGTTTCAACAGAGATGTGAGGAATCACAGTGCAAATTATAAAACCAAAAAATATATACTGATCTCTGTATATTTGCAGAACAGTAAGACAACAGATATCTAAGCAACAATTTAGCTCTATAATACAGAATAATACAGAAAAATATACTCAGCTCTATATATTTGCAGATAGTCTTGTAAGGCTGTCTCTCAGCACACAGGTACCAATTTAAATGCAGGCTGTTATCAATCATTTTTTTACAATGCCTGAGTGGAGTATTGTATCAAATGCCTTAGCTAGGTCAAGGTAGGCAGTGTGCCCCATTTCGCCCTCACCCATTGCCTTAGTGACTTTCACAAAGAGGCTCTCCAGGTTCAGTAGGCATGACCTGCCTTTGACGAAACCAGACTGAGTGAGGTCCAGCACCTGAAGGTTTATTATGTCACTGTTAATCATGTCCATGATAATTCTTCCCACGGCTTTGCATATGAGACAAGTCAGTCTAATGAGTCTGTAGTTCCTGAAATCTTTGATGGCCTGCCTGTATACAGAGGGATGACCATTCTGTCCTCCATTCATGTGCCCCAAAGCCTGTGTGAAAGCTGTGGTTGAATAGTGACTCCAGTAGCCCTGATAGGTCATATTTCAGGCTGTTTAGGAGGCACTCTAAGATATTATCAGTGTCCACTGAAGCTGTATTCTTGGCCTTAGAGAGTACATGTAAGACCTGCTCCATACTGATAATTGCAGGGGTTATGCTGGGCAGTATTTCCTAGGGGGATGGCTGGAGGTTAGAAGGGAGTAAGGTTATAGAAGAATTTGTCAGCCAGAAAATTTGCTACACCTCCCAGTTCAGTGAGTGTGGCTCCATTTACCAGTACTTTGGCACAATGTTCAGTACTGCCTTTGAGGTTTTGGATATAGCTAAAAAAGATATTTTGGTTGTTCTTGACCTGAGATGCTATCTTTACCTTTTTTATTTACTTAATTATTTCTCTTAGTTGTCTGTTCTGTTTGTTGAGAGTATTTATCTTCTTTGGTGTTACATTTCTTAATTTTTGGTATCACTTTTTATTTTGTTGTACAACCTTCTTAATTTTGGATTCCACCAGGATGATTTTTTTAATTAATTTTGGGCTTAGTTCTGGCAGGCTATGCAGCTGTTGATATGGTTGTATAGACCTTCCGTGAATAATTCTGCAGAGGCTGCTGTGTTGTCTAGGTTTGGAAATTCTTGAAATGTTGACAGGTTATCAATTAATGAAAATCTTGGAGTAGTTTCTGTTACAGGGTTTGCTGGAGTAGCAGAATCAATTCTTATTTCTAAAGAGACTGCTTTGTGGTCTGTCCTTACCAGAGAGGACACAAAACTGATGGAAATGCAGCATTCTCCCACATTTCTGAGTACCGCATCCAAAATATTTGTAACTCTAGAAGGCATATGCACAAACTGGTCCATGGTGTTTGTATTTACAAACACAATGAATCTCTGCACATACAAAGTTGTGTTCATATGGGGTTCCCAATTTATAGAGAAACAATTAAAGTACCCCATGAGTATAGTATTTGGTTGATTGGTGAGTGTCTCCAATAGTTCTAAGCATGAGCTATGGATCTCATGGGACATAGATGGTGATGTACAGCTTCTGGGCTGTGGTATGGGACTTTGTCTATGGTAATCTGGACATGAGGAATGCCAGTGCATCATCCTGTTTAACCAGCATACAGGTATGCTTGTTGCTGATATAGATTCAAAAACAAAACAGTGTAAGAAGCTTCTCTGTGTGGAAGATTATCAGTCCATATATCTCTAGTTAATCACTGTATATTAATCAGATCAGACAATAGTAGTAGATGTAGCAAACTTAAAACTCGTCTTAAGAAAAAAATAATAAAAAATATATAATTTGAAATATTGTACAGAATTACTAAGTATTCAAAAGTAATCCAAGCAAGGCAGGCAGTCTGTTTCTAGTCGAAAATCCTTTATTAAGTACACAGACAAGCGATCCAAGTAAAGCAAAAATAACAGAGCAATAGTTTCCTCACAAGCTTTCTAAATATAGATTCCTCACAAGCTTTCTAAATATATATATATATATATATATATATATATATATATATATACTTTTTATCAGGCAAGGGAGTGGTTTATTGTGCTGTAAAAAAGTGTTATTGATACACATGTTAAATTCACATCCCTTCCCCCATCAGTGTGACATTCAAGTTGCTCCTGCCCTGCTTAGTAGCTGTCATAATAATATAAGCCTTATGTACTTTAAATAAAATTTATAATGATGTGGTACCTCTTATTTAACCAGATCATTAAGTAGATTACTACGTCTGTGATTTTATCCAAGACAATATACTACATGGCTGGAAATGTATCAACCTTAGTCCATTTGGCAGTCAAAAATATATATAAATATATACATATGCACTTTGCATGTAAAAAAATCAGTTGTAAAAAGCATATTCTATTTTCATAACCTATTGTTAACATTGTCTTTGTCTTCTAAATAAAGCTTGTGAGGAAACTATTGCTCTGTTATTTTTGTTTTAATTGGATCGCTTGTCTGTGTACTTAATATAGGATTTTCGACTAGAAACAGACTGCCTGCCTTGTTTGGATTACTTTTGAATACTTAGTAATTCTGTACAATATTTCAAATTATATATTTTTATTATTTTTTTACTTAAAACGAGTTTAAGTTCGCTACATCTACCACTATTGTCTGATCTGATTAATATACAGTGATTAACTAGAGATATATGGACTGCAAATCTTCCACACAGAGAAGTTTCTTACACTGTTTTGTTTTTGGACCTACTATACTTGTTAGTGGGTTGTTTGAGACTTCAGGGATACCACTGAGATTACTTGTTTTTTTTGTTGATGTAGATTGAGACCCCTCCACCTTTAGTCCCTGCCTGTTCAGTTGCTGGTGTAACTGTGTGGAAGGCACTGAAGTCTTTTGCTACCAGTGTACTCAGCACAGCTTTGAACCATGTCTCAGTAACTGTACCAATGTCTGCATTCTCCAAGGTGACGAAAGCCTAGAGGGGGTGGTGCTTTTTGTTTTGTCTTCTGGCATTGAGCAGTAACACATTTAAAATTCCTTGTGTAGATTTTGCTATGTTTGACAGTTTCTCAATTTAGCATTGTCTAATGGGGGAGGACAATGGTTTAGCCAATATTTGAAAGTCTAGAGGAGACAGGAGCAGATCATCCTTGGCAAAGCAACATGGCTTGTTAACCATATCCTCCCACTCTGAGAAAAAATGTATCCCTTTAGAATGACATTAAAAACTAAGCCAATTACTAAAGTCAATCATCTTCAATTTATATTGTGGTAACATCCATGGTGAAGGTAGAATGTTCCTCAATGCTAGGCACATACCAGCTAGTGACACATAGTTCAAGAGCTCCATAATGTTGATTTTCATATAGTCCAGGGAGGTATGTGTCAGTTCATTTACATCTTAATGGACTATGATAAAATCATACTGGTACCAGTGGTGCAGTGATTTGAGTGCATGTGTAACTTGGCAGATCCTGATCCCTTATAGGTAACCAATGGTTATTTTCTCCTTGCTCACCTTGGGAGTGGGACATCGGTATGTTGTACAATGGAGCTCCCTGTGGCTAGAACTCTGCATAGTGCATTGACTTGACTTATGGGCTTGATATTTGAGGCTCCAGTGAGTGTGGCTGTATATGCTGTGTTCAGTGTTGTTTCTGTTAAATGCTTTCAGGTTTGCTATGGATAGTTTTTGCAGGTGGAATGTTTGGGATATCTTTAGGTGTAGGAAGATTGCAGTTAACTGCCTCAGCATAAGAAGGTCTATGTGTGGTGGGTGTAGCATGTATGTCTCTGACAACCAGATTTTTATTATAAATGTTTATATGTAAGGGTTTTGCCTCAACAGATATTGTATATATACAGCTCTTGAATATTGTATTTGTTTCTTTGAGGATTAAATGGTGGTCAGCGAACATTATATAATTGTTACATTGTCCAAAGTAGCTGTGGTGAAACTGGGAAAGTCCATATCCATGATGTCAGGGCAGGTTCTTTACTGGGTGAACTACTGGTGTACAGTGCACAAGGGGTTAATAGTGGGTTCACTAAGGGTGCTTTTGGGGCTAGAAACTAGACTAGGCTCTATAATACTAAATTCAAGAGGGAGTGCTACTCAGCTTGCAAAGTAGCTGCTCTCCACTGACCACGTTACTTGTACAGTTTCAGAGGTGGTTTTATATGAACAATTGGTTTCTAACTCTCTGTGTCTTACAGGTCAGTTTACACATCTTAAAATATAGTGTTAAAAATCCAGCACACTTTTTAGTACACTAAAAATGTATTATATTTATAATCAAAATAATGTACTTTCCATAACATATGTTGTAAGTTGATACTACAAAGCTAAAAGTATACTACACATTTTGTGGTGCAACTCATATTTTATTACTTGCACATTAGACTATTAAGAATCAGAAACTGCATCTTAGAGACTCTTGAGTAATAAACATTTTGTGATGAAACTCATATTTTATTACTTGCACATTAGACTATTAAGAATCGGAAAATGTTTTTTAGAGACTCTTGAGTAATAAACATTTTGTGATGCAACTCATATTTTATTACTTGCACATTAGACTATTAAGAATCTGAAACTGTATTTTAGAGACTCTTGAGTAATAAACAATCACAAGAATTGTTAATTTAGATATTTTCTCAATACTCACCCCAGTTAACCATTCAGAGCAATTATTCTCATTTTGTTACAAGCACAGCCCGACCACTGTCCTAGAATATGCTGTTTAATTTGTTAGCTAGCAGCTTTCATTTTAATGATGTGCTGAGATATTTTTTGTATTAACTCTTTCTCACCTATATAAAATTATATTTGACCAAAATACAGGAGCATTCTCATAAGAAAAGAAACCCCCTTTTCCTGAGGCACAATAAGCTCTCTTTTTTATATTATAGTACAATTCCTATGTTATACATATGCTAAGCTTGCTCCTTTTGGTATCACAGCAGTTACATACTTTTAAAAGCAAGGAGCAGGTGATAGAGAACTTAAACAAAACTCAATCCTTTATGTCTAAAGCTTAATGACAGATAAAAATAAACCTTTATTTCACTAATAAGATCCACACATGCATATACACAGTTCTAGATAGTGTTAATGGTGTAAAAGGTGGTACACTTGCCATTTGTGTGGGAAGATTAGAAGACTGTGGGTTCTATTCCCACTCCAAATGCATAGATTAATTTCCAATACTGACAATGTAGTACATTATAAGAGGGATGCTGCACTCCTGGGCATGCCATCCTTTGGATGACATGTTAAATCAAAGTCTTATATGCCTGACTTGGTGGTAGCTCTGGTGGATGTAAAAGATCCCATGGCACCTATCAAAAAGAATAGGGGTCCTTTAATTGACACCACATAAACAAAACATTATTTACATATTCACAAAATATACATATTTACAAGTGCATATCTAGACATTCATATGTACCTGCATCCTTATTATTCTTCCATAAGTGACCCACACTCCTTCTTCCACAACCATAATCTAATTTTTCACAATGTATCAGCCAAAATCCATTTCCCATTAAAAAGAATTTAATTTCCTCTTTGTTCCAAATAACCATATTACATAAAATAAACTATAATCTACCATTCTCACATATTATTTCTTCTTGTTTATAATATCCATACAAAGTCATATTCATATCTGTATTGTTTCTGTCATTAATATTCTCAAAAATTGTTTTCCTTCACATGACTTTTCCCGGAGTTAAACCACTCTTTTACATTTCAAAAAGCATGTTCTGTTGTCTGTTCCTCCCCCCAGAATAAATACTTTTCTACTTTCCTTTTATATGCCATAGTCCCCTTTATCATTAACTTATTTAGGTATGAAATCCTGACACTAAAACCTTACTATACACTTTTTTTTACTTTAATGGCTCTCATCAATTATCCTGTTAAATTTTCCATAGATTTACATAAAAATATTGTTTCATCACATTATTATACCACATTTCTATTCTTCTGTATATCATTGATTTTTATTTTCCACATTAGTATTTTTTCCTTGATAATATTTAATTTATTCCTTTATATCATCTTTATCTCTTTGTCTTATTCTCATCATCTCCCACATTTTTGCACTTATATTTAAACATTTTCATTATTAATTTCTCATTATCTTCATTTAAGCACTTGAATACCTTTTTACAAGTTTAAAGAAGCAGAATAAATAATTGGATTTAATAACCCCAATCCCCCTTCATCTTTATTCTTATACAACACAGCTTTTTTACTTTTTACTGGGTTACATCTTGAACCCCCTATGAAAGAAAGCACTAACTGGACAATTTACATTTTAACATTTTTCTGGGCTTATATAAACATTTGGCATATATATATATATATATATATATATATATATATATATATATATATATATATAAAAGAACCAAGATAAAAAGTTTGTCTGCCAGCCAGTCAAATAAATGCTCCGTTGCTGAAATATTAGTCAAGAATAAATCAATAAAGTGCAGTAGGCAATGAAGCAAAGCAGGTAGTCACTTCACATCTACCAAACCAGTTCTTTCACCAAAGTAGCGGAACTTTTCATAAAATAATAAATCTTTTCATAAAATAAAACGTTTTTATTGACTTGATAAGCGCTTTCACTAGATTAGCTTCTTCAGATCAACATGAGTCAAATTCATCTAAAATTCTATTTAAATAGCACATTCAAATTGCACAAACCCAATCAGCTCTCTCTCTCTCTCAATTAACAAGCTAAAACATTTTAAAGGTGTATCATTATATAGTTCTAAAAGCATATAGCAAGAATATTCTATCAATTCTGCTTGCAAAATAATCAGGTATAAACTTAATATAAATATATACTGACATAAATATAAAGAATGTATAGATATATATAAATATATAAAATATATAAAAAACAAAATATAAACATGAGTATAATATCATAAATACACTAATAATATCTTAAACAAGTGATATCTTAAACAAATCATGACATTAATTCAGCCTAGAAATAAATCCTAAATGGAGAATACTATATGTTTATGAATTCATTATTTATTCATTATTGAGTTATTTCATCTTCCTACACTTTTTAAGTAGTGGCTTAATAGATGCTCTCTCATTTAGACCCTTCCCTCTGTCTGCTCTAAGCATAATGATCCAGATATTCTCCCTGTATTCAGTATGATTGCGAATGTTGCCTTCACGAACACTAGGGGGAATAATTTCCAAAACTCTAAACTTAAACCAATGTGTATCATTGGTGCTAATAACATGCTTCGCTAGTGCATTATGTTCTGATTTTTTGCGAATATGATACACATGTTCTCATACTCTGTCCTTCAGTGTCCTGTTGGTTTTCCCAACATAAAATGAGTGACATATTTGCCACTCAGCTAAATATACAAGATTTGTTGTTTTACAGCTAGCCTTATATGATAAAATAAATTCTTTCTCCAAATCTGGATGGATGAATTTGTTAGATGTATCAATATATGTGCAAAAATTACATGCCCCACATGGTGCTGTACTCCATTTCCAAATATTCCTTCTTAGGGTAGCATATTAATCTTTTAAGATTTTTCTTGTTTTTATATAAAAACTTTGGTTGTTCACCTACGATTTTCTTGATATTCTCATCCACTTGTAAAATGGACCAATTTTTACTAAGTATCTCTCTAATTCCTTGACTATCAGATGTAAAAAATATAGGAAATCTAATGGAACTCAGTTTGCTACAAATATCAATCACTGCTGCACCTTGAGTAGGGCCGTAATAAGGTGCTGCTAGCTCTGTGCGTAATGTAGGAATCTCCTTAAAATTATTGTCTATTTCTACCTCATTGTAACCTCTGTTTAGAAATTTTTCTTTGAGGTTCATAAGCTCTAATGGATTTAATCTTGATGCCCTGATGCCCTGGCCTTTAATTATATTTTTAAAGATGTGTGCTGGATGCATACTTGATCTCAGTAAAAATGAATTACGATAACAATTTTTACGATGGACACCTGTACTGATTAGTCCATCCGAGAGCTTTTCTATATATAAATCTAAATAATCTATTTTGGATTCTGACCATTCCATAGTAAACTTCAAATAATTAGTAAGATTATTCATTCTATCTAGGAATTCTTCTAATTGTTGTTTATTTCCGTCCCAAAGTATAAAAAGGTCATCTACAAAACGCTGGTAGAAGGTCACATGTCTCGCAAAGCCTTCTAATACAAACAGGGTACTTTCTTCTACATCTAATGTCACTAATAATAAATCCTGTATATTTTCATTATTCTCTAAACAGACATGTAAGTCCATTAAAAATTGTTTTGTATCTCTGAGGACAAACTGATTCCTATTTAAAATAGGTCTTAAATATTTCTCAACATATATGGAGAGTGGCTCTGTCAGCCAACCACCTCCAGAGACTATAGGCCTCATAGGGGGATCCATGGCATTTTTATGGATTTTCGGCAAGCCATGTATTGTAGGTATTAACGGATTAATAACCATTAAATAACTCAATAATTCTTGTGAAATGGTTCCTCCTTTATACATATCTAATAATGTAGAAGTGACATATTGGATAATAATATGTGTTTCATCTTTTGTTATTCTTTTATAAAAAGTATCATTCAGTAACCTCTCCATTGATGTATTATACTGGGTGGTATCCATAACTACCACCCTGCCTCCCTTATCTGCTGGTCTTACAATAATAGAATCATCTGTCTGAAGTCCCTTTAGAAATTCTCTTTCTTTATAACATTATGCTTAGAGCAGACAGACGGAAGGGTCTAAATGAGAGAGCGTCTATTAAGCCACTACTTAAAAAGTATAGGAAGATGAAATAACTCAGTAATGAATAAATAATGAATTAATAAACATATAGTATTCTCCATTTATGATATATTTCTAGGCTGAATTAATGTCATGATTTGTTTAAGATATCACTTGTTTAAGATATTATTAGTGTATTTATGATATTATACTCATGTTTATATGTTGTTTTTTATATATTTTTATATATTCATATATTTATATGTATATACATTCTTTATATTTATGTCAGTATATATTTATATTAAGTTTATACCTGATTATTTTGCAAGCAGAATTGATAGAATATTCTTGCTATATGCTTTTAGAAATATATAATGAGACACCTTTAAAATGTTTTAGCTTGTTAATTGAGAGAGAGAGAGCTGATTGGGTTTGTGCAATTTGAATGTGCTATTTAAATAGAATTTTAGATTAATTTGACTCATGTTGATCTGAAGAAGCTAATCTAGCGAAAGCACTATCAAGTCAATAAAAACGTTTTATTTTATGAAAAGATTTATTATTTTATGAAAAGTTCCGCTACTTTGGTGAAAGAACTGGTTTGGTAGATGTGAAGTGACTACCTGCTTTGCTTCGTTGCCTACTGCACTTTATTGATATATATATATATATATATATATATATATATATATATATATATATATATATATATATATTATTTTCCCATTTCATAAGAATTCACCAGATAAACTCTTTTTTTCCTTGAATGCTAATTTATAATTCCTGAGCATAAGACATAGTTCTTTCATTTCTTTTATCAGTCTTTCCTGCTGCTTCATAACTATATTATTTTCCTAAATTTTATCCCTAACAAAGATACTTCATTCATTGAAAAATAGACCCCTCCAGTTTTCACTCAAACCCTTACTTTTATCTTTATTCAAGGTCATTCCTTTTTCCTTTAAACATTAATTCAGTCAAACCAACACTTCCCTCATCCATATTTTATTCTTAGTAACCACAACTACGTGTTCTGTATATGTCAAAGCTATTGCAATTATCACTTCTTTTTGCATCATGTATCTAGCATCTTTTATTTTATAAGCTATTTCACTCATTATCGTATTCATTATTAATGTAAACAATATCCCACTCATGGGGCATACCGAGTATTAACATAAAGCCTGTATACAGGTAATTAATTCAGCTTTCAGGTTAAAAAAAGTTAATAGAGGCTGTGAGAAGTAGTGGACAGCACAACTACTCAGGGGGTTTGAAAGGGAAACAATAAAGAATTGGATTAATTCAGAGCTTTCCTGTGCCTGGCTTTGATGCATATTACTACAAGAGCCTTGAAATGCATCAAAAACTATCTATGGGCCTACAAAGCTAATATAAGTATTTCTCTGCACTTGCTTTAACTAACTCAGTGTTATTTAAAAGTTATGTGCTGCATTTATTGACGTTTGAATTTATCAGTGTTTTTCAGCTGCACTTGTTAAAGAAACATCATCTGTTACTGTATTGTGTTTAGGTCATTTTAACAATATCCTGATATTTCCTAACCTCATCTGATACTGTAAAAGTTGTTCTGAGTTTGACAAAGTTCTCTTGAGTTTGCCAAAATATTTCTAAGTTTTGCAAAGTTTTTCTGCATTTGTAGAAAATTTCCTACATTTGCACACATTTTTCTTTATTTGGGAACATGTCCCATGGCTTTTGAACTTATCTCCAAGGATTCCTGATACTGCAGAGTTCTGCTTTTCTTGTAAAGCATTGCTCACCGCCCTTGAGATCAAAACAAGTTTGTATCAGATTAAGAGGGTTTTAGTATGCTCTATGGTGGAAGCAGTTAAGAACTGCTGGTGGAAGGCTTATTGTGTGTGTTTATCTGACTGGCCTGATGGCTTAACTGTGTAAAAGTATTTCATTCTGCTGGCATAAAAGCCTTGCATTTGTGCATTGCACAAACGTGGCTCCCTGTGCCTTGTATACACACAGACCTCTCTAGTTTAAAATACTTTATACAAAATACTCTCCATAGTCACCCACTCTTTGTAGCTGCTCAAGGAGCTGCTGGTTTCAGCAGAAGGCAGGATCACTGCAGGTCGTCCTATAGTACACTAACAAACACTCTCACTTAGACCTTTAAGTGACTCCCCCCTACTCCTTCCTATTTTCTTAGGATCTGTTTTAATTGATAGACACTTTCCTGTCATCTCTGCTTCTGGTCTGGTGGATATGGGCATCCGGAGGCAGTATAGTAACTGTCTCATGTTCACTAACAATCACTTAATTTTGAAACAAACACAGTACGTGAGAGATGTAGATACACAAGGCTATTGGAGGCAAAGTTCTCACATACACACACAAAAAATGCAAACCATGTTTTCAAAATTGCAGCCAAAACACTCACCACCTGCAAAAGGAACAAACACATAGAGCCCCATAAGCACAGGTATTCATATGTAATCTAACCAAACCTCCAAGACCTCCTAAAAGCATCTCTCAGTGACCCTGCACACACTCAAAAAAGACAGCTCCTCACACAATAACTTTGAAAATCATATTAGCCCTGCTACCAAACCCATAAGGCAACACACCACACAGCAAAACTTTCTAGTTTTTGTAGATTCCATAGAAAGATACACTGATGTTCCCCTTACCAGGCTGCACAAGGAGAAGATCACAGTGAGCTCTCTGTCTGGGGCCAGGATTCTCCAGATCATCCATGCACTTATGTATTTAAACCACAAGTAGCAGTATGACATGATCATAGTCCATGTGGGCATAAATGAAGTAAGACACACCTCACTGGGCTATATGAAAAGAGAGACATGATGGAACTCTGAATATATGTCCCAAGCAGGTATGAATCTAGCCTTGAGTGACATCCTACTCTCACCAATGATGCCACAGTATGGGCAAAAATGATGGAGTTCAACAATTGGCTTAGTTTTAGTGTCACAACAAGGGGATCCAATGTCTGCAGCCTGGGAAGACATGATCAACAAACCACAATGCTTTTCCAGAGATGGTTTGCACCTGCCACAAGTTGGCTTCTGGATACAGGCAAAAACTTTATCCAACCCTATAGTGCCTTTCTCAAGTTTTTAAGCAGTCCAACATAACAAAATCACTCTCAGTCATCTAAAGGTACTGCTGCTCAATAAAAGGAATTTAAATAAAAATTGCCTGGAAGCACAACTCACCCTGGAGAATGAAAACATATGTTCAGTCACAGAAACATGGCTCAGAGTCATAGAGAGCACCACGGCTATGAAAGGCTACAATGGCTTCCATACATTTTGATCACCCTCAGCTCATGATAAAAGAAATGGAAAAGGTGACTCAGTGTTCATACAGGACAAGTACACTGCTAGACTGGTCCAACAACATGACTTGCTTGAGCTGCTCCATGCCATGTTCAGCTAACCATAGGTGTGATCCCCTATCATATCCTTGCTAGCTACAAAACCCCTAACATGAGCCTGGAAAACCACACCTCCTACCTAAACCTACTGAAGTCTCTTAACATTCAGTCCAGCACCATACTTATGGGTGACTTCAACTACCTCTTGATAAACTGGGAGGGTTATATGATCCATAATTCACTTACTCAGTGGTTTCTGGACTTTGAAAATGCAAATACCCTTGAGCAAAGAGTTATTTCCCCAACTAGAGGTACAGATTTCCTAGACCTGGTACCCAGGGGAATGCTGCTCCCTCTCATGCAGTAAATCCTCCCTATCAAGATCTGAACACAAAATTATCTCCTTTAGTATTAAAACTAACCTAGAGCCTCCATTAAACCTGTTAAGAACTTTGCTGAGGCCAATTACTTCAAACTAAGTGACAGTTTTTTAAACTTTCAAGCTCCTCCAAACCCATATGACTCTGAGGCCTACTCTGTGCAGTACACAAAAACACTGTACAACCTCATTCATAGCTGCCTAGAGAAGGCAGTACCTTTCAGAGTCAAACCTATGATTACTGGCAAAAATAAACCATCCTGGTGAACTCCTAGCACAAACAGGCTATTTAGCAAAATGAAAAAAATCTTCTTCAAAGCCAGGAAGGAACAGACAAAACACTGTAAAAAGACACTCATCAGTCTAAACAAACAAATTAGTGAGCTGGTCAAATCTGCCAAAGCAAAATATGAGGCAAAGACAGCCTCCCGGGAGAATGATAACCATAGGGCTTTTTTTAATTATGTTTGTAACCTAAGGGGACGTGCTCAGCAATGTGCCAACTTAATCATGAATGGCAAAACTTACATACAGCCTGAAAGTCTAGCAAACCTGTTTGCCAACAAGTTCAAGTCAAACTACCCCATCACCTCTTACCACACCTAAAGAAATACTCACAACCATTCCCCTACAGGTCATTTTGAGGGGACAGTACCTTACTGCTCCTGCTAAAGCCAAAAACACAGCTTCTGGGGTTCCCCATAACATTCCTGGATGTTTGTTAAATAGCTTAAAGCAGACTCTATCAGGGCCACAAGAAACTCTCTTTAACTACAGCCTTCAAGCAGGCTTTGCCCCAGAGGAATGGAGTACTGCAACAGCCATCCCTCTGCACACGGGGGGGAGGGGCTATCAACTGACCCAGAGAACTACAGACCCATAAGTTTGACCAGTCTTATCTGCAAGGCCATGGAGAGAATTATGATGACCCGATCAATAAAGACAAAGGAAATCTCCAAACACTGGACCAGACCCAATTTGGCTTTGTCAAAGCGAGGTCTTGCCTGCTCAGTCTGGTGGATTTCTTTGAGAAAGTCACCAGGGCCATGGATGAGGGTAAAATGGTACACACCAGTTACATAGACCTGGCCAAAGCTTTCAATACAGTGCCCCACTCAAGAATCATAGATAAGCCTACTGCATTTGTCATAAACCTCTACATTGGATTGCAAACTGGCTCATTAACAGGACACATGTTGTCCAGATAGATGAATCCACTTCTGATAAGAAACCTGTTACTAGCAGTATCCCATGGGGCTTAAAGTTGGGACCCCTACTGTTTGGTATATACTCATCTGAAGTGAAGGCCAATGTTAGGGGCCTCTGGCTTACCAAGTTTGTTAATGACTGTAAGCTGGGAGCAATCATCAAATCCCCAAATGATTCTGACATTCTACAAACAGGCCTAAAATGACAAACAACTGCTGCTAAAAGCATGGTCTGTGACTAAATGCTAAAAAATGCATAAATGTTCTCTTCAGCAAATCAGATATCCCTGCAAATTACAATATTGATAACACACCCTTAAAAGTAGACATATTGGTAAATGACCTAGGAATCCAGACAGATAGTAAATTAAACTTTGACCAACAGGTAGCTGCAGTAGTGAGGAAATCCTTCTGTGTGGCTCAACTTATAAGCAAAGGTATGGCATCAGGGTCAAAAGAAGTCATAGTGCCATTGTATGTGGCCCTCACCACACCCATAAGTGAGTACAGTGGCCCCCTCTCCAAGTACCTAACCAGGTTCTTACACCAGCTGGAGCATAACCAGAGGTTTCTTACTAAAACAAACAAAACATAAGACACATGTCTTATGTGGACCAGCTAAAGCACCTATCCTTGACTCTGTGTCATATTGCTTATTGAGGGGTTACTTATGCCTGGCCTACAAGGTATTCCCTGATTAAGCCTTGATGAAAATGTTACATATTTGAAAGTACAATTATGTGAAGGTTACGCATTCTATGGATCTAAACCTTATTTGTGACTCCAGCAGTAATTGCTGGAGAAATAGATTCATATCCCAAACACTACCTCACCTATGGAATAAAACTCATATCTTCATAAAACAAAGCCAGTCCTTCACTCTCTTTCAAAATAATTTGCTTAAATGGATGGGGAACCATAAATTCATTCCCTGGGTACTGCTCACTTCTGTTATGGACAGAGGCAGTCTGTAAAATGACTCAGAGCTACAACACCTAAAGACCCACTACCCTGATACTACCCCACCTTATATCTGGGGAATTAAGGCATACTATTGTCATATCCTGGGTATTATTGGCTAGGCTTGTAAAGGATCTTGTGCCATTAGCCTAGTTATCACCTATGAATTTATGACTGTGTTTGAGAAGTAGGAATGAAAGAAGGTTCGATGTTAGGAACAGGTGAAAGAAAGATGTCAATAAAGAGGAAAGTAAGGTCAGTGATGTGGAAAAAAATAAATGAAATATGGAAAGCGTGGGGAGAGTTACAGAATAGTAGAAAGATGAAGATAAGCATTGTATACTTAATTGTCACAGTAGATAGTTTAGTGGATACTTTTAATTTTAGTATGCAGAGATATAGTGGAAGACTAATTAGCCTGAATCCGTTAAACATTGTTACCTGCTATCACAATGCCCCCCCCCAAGCTAGACAGGGTGCAATTAAACAAGTCTATTAGCTCCCCCAAGCTAGACAGGGTGCAATCAAACAAGTCTATGTGTTAATCTCTATGAACACCAAACCACCAAACTCACAGATTCATTATACTGAAAAATGTTCATCATAGTTATTGGTGAAATGACCTTAACCAAAATATCTTCAGTAACCTGGAATTGCCTTCTCCCGAAATATGAAACACTACAGACATTACTATCTTTAGGGAACAACTCAAAAGTTGCCTGGAAGATGAATACAAATACCAGATAAAGACAAATGCACCTGTTTCATAGATAATGCAGAGAGCACCAAACTTAGGCCCACTATTAATACTTATCTCTCATTTAATTAACAAGGGATTACTCAAACCCAAACCATCTAAAACATCGGGATGTCAGTAATCAAAACAGTAATACTCCCAAAGTCACAAAACACAAAAACACTTTTTTTCTCTCATTGTGTTCCCACAACCCCAAACTATATCTATCTGTGAAATTGGTCCATACTAATCAATGCACTAAACTAGTAAACATATATATAAACAAAATAGATAGATATAGATATTCAGTTCCTCCTGATGGTGCATTGTAAATGCCTACCAGTCAGCCAGTCAGTGAAATGGTAACCTTTCTTTCTTTCTGTCTGTATAATTTTCAAAATTCTTCGTCAAAGACACTACCCACCCTTGAAATCCAAAGCACAAATCAGACAACAAAGTTAATCCTAAGAGATAAAACAAATAATAGAATAACCCTATTTAGGCCAAGATTCAAAACTGCCACTAGTGAAAGATCTTTCTCTAAATTGTCCTTAGCAGTATGGAATCATCCCCCATCTGAAAGCATACAAGTAGGGAAAATATTCATTAATTTACATTATGTTCTAATACTCGCTTTGTAATATTTATGAATTAGTGTCAACCAAAACTGTGATAGAAAACAATAGGTATAACAGTCAACCAGTCCTAGATAGGCTACCAGACGATCAGAGGATGCAGACAATTTGTTATGTGGACAACACCCTCCCACCCATCCACAAACATTGAAACAAACACACACACACACACACACACACACACACACACACACACACACACACACACACACACACACACACACACACACACACACACACATATAGACAATTTGGAAGGTCAGTTCACTGACCTGCATGCACCTGGAAGAAAACCAGAGCACCCAGCTACAAAAGTGCATGAGAACATTAATTGGGAAGAAGCCATTTTTTTTACTTGGCATAGAAGGCACCACCTTTGGGAGCTGAAACTCCAGACTAAAGCAGCAATACTATCCAATATATCAGTGTGACTAGAAAATAAGAAATATAAATTAAGACTAAGGCTTATGTTTTGTTCTTATGTTCTGCATTAGAATTATATACTTTTTTTACAGTGTCACAGAGGGGTTCCAGTGGGAGTGGATGTGCATCGGGGTTCAGCTCTGAGCCCACTGCTGTTCAAACTAGTGATGGACTACATTAGCAAAAAGGTCAGAGGGGTCAAATCAGTAAAGCTACTGTATGCAGATGATGTAGCATTACATGCAGACTTCAGTAAAGTGTAGGGGAAAGGAATGCAAAATTGAAGACACATGGGATGAAACTGAGTACAGATAAGGCAGTTGTAATGGAAACAAATGAGAAAACCAGTGGAAGCTGAGAACTGAGAATTGAGATAGAAGGGAAAACAGTGGAATGGGTTAAAAGCTTCAAGTATTTCAAAGGGGTGGTTGAAGAGAAGTGAACTCTGAAACTCTCAAATCAGAGGGGCTGTAGCCAACTGGCACATAGTGTCAGGGGTATGCATGATAAAAAAATACCAAAGAAGCTAAAAAGGAAGGCACACAAAACAGTGGTGCTACCAGTACTACTGTATGGCACAGAAAACTGAGCTTCAAAGACAGAGCAGTTGACGAAGGTAGAGGTAATAGAGATGAAGTGCCTAAGATGGGTAGTAGGATGCACATTGTGGGACAGACAAAAAATGAGGACATCATTGTAGAAGCCAAAGTATCTCCAACTTCTGAGAAGGTCAAAGAGAACAGGTTATGGTGGTTTGAGCACATGTGCAGAAAGACAAAAGACAATCTGATGAAGAAGATTTGGGACAGATAGAAAGTAGGCAAACAGAAATAAGGGTGTCCAGCAAAGAGGTGGATGAATTATGTGAGAGAAGACCTGTCACAGTCAGACGTCACTGCCAAATAAGGTAAAAGACTAGCATTACATTGAGAGAGATAGCAACAGTTGACACTACACCCTGACTCCATGTAGCAAATGAGAAATAGGGGGTTGATAATAATGATGTTGATTTGTTTACAGTAATTTTCCACGCATTCAAAATTGTATAGCTGGCATTTTTCTTTCTTGTGTTCAGTTACATAGCTTTACAACTCCATAACTTAAAGACATTTTGTTTAACTTGCCATGCTAACTCTTGTGATGTTTTCAACTGAAGAATGAATTATTTTATTTATGTAGCACTGCATGCAGTAATAGTATTTTTGCAGTCTTTTATCTATGGGGATTTTACCAGGTCAATATCTAAGAATAACTATTTATTATTTATTTATTTAATTTGAACTTGTTCATTTACAACAGTTACAAAGCTGGAGATGAGGAAACACATTTTATTTAAGAGAAACAGTATACTTTAATGGAAAAAATACATTTCATTACTTTAAATGGTGGAAAGGAGGTGTGCTTTGCAACAACAAATAAAGGAGAGAAACGTTTAGGGAAATGGCGAAAGATAATAAATCTTTTGTTAATTATAAAAACAAAAGTTATCAGTCTACAAGAACACCAGGAGAACCAACAAAAGGAAAAAATAAACAGCAGCAGTAGCAGAAATTATGCATCAAAATAAGAAAACTCTCATCAAATGAAATATTGTTTTGAAGCTAACATCAGAATAAATGAAAAACTGGCACATTTCATTGTTTTGTCAAAGCGCAAGGACAAATCTGAGTTATTCCACAGTACAGTAATTGATATAATAAAGGCACTTGATAGAGTAAAAAGGCACATATACACATCACACGTGCACATGCACACACACACGCACACGCGCACGCGTGCGCACACACACACACACTCACACACACACACAAAACTCATGATGAAATGTGAGCATGACAGTTTATTTGAAGGCACTGAAAAACTAAACAATAAAATCTTTCAGTTCTGAATGTACATTGACCCAAACATAACTCCAGTAGCCTAGCCATACAAGAAGATCCATTTTCTCCTGAGAAAGAAAACTGAACAGAAAATTTAAAACATGAAAATGTTGGCAATTATTATAAATGTATCTGGACAAGGACTTTGACTGTCTCCCATAATCAGTACTCCAAATCTAAGCAGTCTTGTAAAGTGAGGAATAGCTCACAGGGCAATCTTGGGTTAAAAATGCTGATCTTTCCAGCTTTGATTCCAAGAGTAGACTGATATTAGAAGCTTAGGTCAGCGCAGTAAGCTTACAGGTTATGTTAACTGAGGTACAAGTTGGAAAACAGCTTAATCAGGTAAGAATTTTATTTTTTAAATATTTTTAAGATTAAATTTAAATGAGTAGAATTAGTTGGGAATACATAGGAGCTTGAATATATTTACAATTATAATACCATAATGGGTTGTATAATTTAAAATTTATTGAGTCTGTAGAGTTCAGTTTTTTAAAATTAAGCAACTGAGAATGTAGCATTTTCCAGTGGGATATGTAATTGATCTCTAACCAACTGAAAATCATCTTAATACTTGCAGCTTTTGCACACATTTCTATATTTGGAAAATTTGCCCCCCTATGTTTCAGAGGTCTGTAGTGATGGTTTATACTTAATCTAGATTTGTTTGGCTAGCATAAAATGTTTAATTTATTTACTGTTTTTATTTGTTTTTTGTTAGGTAGTAATATAAGAGATTAAGTTATATATAATAACTTTAGAAATAAAGTCATTTTAATAATTTGCAATTTATCTTCAAATGGAATGTACATTTTATTCCAAGAATTAATTAAATTAGTTAATGAGATTATTATTTTGTCATAGTTATAATTTATAGTTTATTCTGTATTATTAAAAATATGAATTGTTAGATATAATAAATTAGTAGACTCTTTACCTAATAAATGAATGTCTGCATTTATTTTTTTTCTTACTAATAAGGATATATTTTGATTTTTAATTATTAAAGTGTAAGGCAGACATTTTTTTTGAAATTTCTTATAATTTTATCAAGTTCTTCTAATGTTTCAGAATAATTTTTAATGGTTAAGAGGATGTCATCAGCAAATAGCATTATTTTGGAATTATATTCCTGAATAAACACTAAACATTGAGTTTTTCTATTTGAATTAATAAGAAATACAAGCATCACAATAGCTAAATTAAATAATAAACAATTAAATAATAAAGGGGAAAGAGACCAACCTTGTTCAGTTCCCGATTTATAAAATCTAACCTAGTTTTACATATGCTTTATTATTATAAATAGCCGTTAGCATCTTGATAAACTGTGAAGATAAATCAAACAGATATAATACTCTCAATAAATAATCCCAATCCAAAGAATCAAATGTTTTTCTCTATATCTAAACTAATAAATAAAGATTCAGTTTACAATTATTTATCACATCTATCAGAGTATTTAGCATTTTAATGTTATCAGAAGTTTGCATTTTTAAATAAACCCAGACTGATCAAAACTAATTATATTTGGTAAAATCAGTTTTAATCTATCAGCTAAGATACGCATACATATTTTGTAATCTGCATTAAGCAACATGATAGGTCTATATGAAAAACACTTTAAGGGTCTTTACCTTCTTTTATAATTGGAGTAATTAAGGAGTAATAACATGAGGATGCTATTTGATCTAGATTTTGTACTTTTACATCAACATTGTGAAAATTTAATATAATATTTTGAGGAAATAATTTATATAATTCTGGTATTGTTCCATCATTTCCATGGGATTTATTAGATTAATAATTTTTATTTTTTGATTGATTGGTTGTAAAGAAATAGGTTTTAATATATTTATTTTTTGTGAAGAAGAGATTTTTAACTAAATGTTGATCAATATTAGCTATTATTTTTCCTCTATTTCTTTTTGGTTAAGAGTGAGTAATGTTTTTTAAAGTTTTCTAATATACCGCCAACATCTGAGTTTAACATATTCATTATGGGATTTCTTAACTCTTTAATAATATTATTATTTGTTTGAATAAGATGCTAGCTTAAGTTTTTCTAAAACCAATTCAGTTTTATGGGACAACAAATCATTCTCCTTATTATTTAGATTTTTACATTATCTTTATTATCTCCTGAATTGTTTTCATCTTTTTTTATACTTTCTTTTAACTTTAATTGGATAGCTAGCATTTCTTTATTTCATTATTTTAATTTATGCTTATACTAGGAGATTGTCTTACCATAATTATATGCATTGAATGAGTCCCATACCATTATTAAGTCAGAATCAGGAGTATTATTAAATAAAAGAAAATTGTCTAGCTCATGTAATAACTATGTTTATATTCCTTCATTTCAGTAATTTGTAATGGAATTCTACTAATAAAAGTAAGGCCTTTAAAACTGATTTCTACTTTTAATATTAATGCATTGTGGCCTGAAAAAGGACAAGGTACTATACTGAAATTGATTATTTTAGATGTAATATTTTGAGAAATCAGTGTTTTTTTCAATTCTCATTTCAGTACCATAATTAAAAGAATAATAATTGAAATCCAAATAGTTCTCATCCTTGAAGGTAAATGTGTCTTTCATATTAAAAGTATCTTTCCATTCTTTAAAAGATTTTGCAATGGGGAATAATTTGAATTTTCTACCTATGTTGGATTCATAATCATCTACAAGATAGGTAAAAGCACCTCCTAATATTATATTACCCTTATAATTATGTACTATGAAATCAAGATTTTGTTTTGGCTCATTTGACTCTCATTCCAGGTAACTAATATAAATTTACCAAAGTCCAAACCCTATCACAATATTTTATAATAATCAAAGTGAATAGATCATCTTTTTCTTCATGCTTAAATACAATTTGAGGCATTTGAATATCTTTTTCCATAGTATAGCTACCCATCATTTTTTAGGTTTAAAGGCAGATTGAATTAATGTTTTATAGTAATTAACATTCTAAAACTGATTATCAGTTTCATAGGAAAAATGTGTCTCTTGAAGGATTACATGTGATTTGTTGGTTTTAAATATTTTAATAAATGGCCATCTTTTTTAGCATTATTTAGACCATTAACATTTAATGATTAAAAGTTTAATTCCATATTCTAGAAAAAATATTTGATGAAGTTACATATAATCTTGTATTTTAATGTAATTAAGTAAGAAGAGGTTTCAGGCTAAAGAAAAAAAATAATAATAACAATAAAACATTTTCCATTCCACAAAAACCTGTACAATGAATAACTATGATTCCTATACTTTATCTGAGAAAACCATGTCTTAAGACTAACTCTTTCCCAGCACCCAAAAGATAAAAAAGTAATTTTCTATAACATATTGAAAAAGCTCTACAGTAAGAGATTAATGTAACTGGAATTAAAATAGAAAAATAATTTATAGATAAAATAATGACTGAAAGAAAGAAAAAGCAAAGAAAAGCAATAATATATCTATATATATATCTATATATGTGTATATACTGGTCCACGTATCTTGAGAGGTCATAATATTAAAATTCAAAATACTGAATCCAAAATCTTGAAAGTTCAAAATACTCAAAACTCAAAATACTGAATTTCATAATATTGAAAAAACTACAAGATACTAACAATTATTATATTCCACAAAAAGTATATAGAGAAACAAATAAAAAACAAATCATATTAGTTTACTATAACTATTAGCAGGGAGGCTGCACCCCTTGCACTGCCACACCCTCTGCTGCTTAAATATCAACTCCGAGATTGCACTTTACTACACTAAGATGAGTTATGTTGTTGTATAGCAAATTAAAAGGGAACATGACTAAGGTTATAACAGGCAGTCTTGAAGCACATAATGGTATTTTTGCCATTTTCTTCTGTTGAGTGCGATCTAGGAGTTAAAATATTTAGGTAGCAGGGGGTGTGGGGGTGCAGCCCCCATATGGGAGGTACAGGGGGGCTTGGCCCCCCGCTTATAGTTGGACAAGAGTAATATGTTTTATGTAGCCGTGTTGGAATATTGTAAGTGCTGGTGTACTCTTTTTTCAATATTATGAAATTCAGTATTTTGAGTTTTCAGTATTTTGAAATTTCAAGATTTTTGGACTCAGTATTTTGAATTTTAAGATTACGAGCTTTCAAGATTTAGAAGTGGCCCCGTATATATATATATATATATATATATATATATATATATATATATATATATATATATATATGTATACACACACACACACACACACATATATATATATATATATATATATATATATATATATATATATATATATATATATATATATATATATATATATATATATATATATATAGGTAATATCTGATATATTACTATTACAACTCCTATTTTCTCTCTCCTATAAGCTTATCTAAAAACAGTTGGTGATAATTCAGAATTTCCAAGTTAATATAGTATTTGTCTATAAGAATTTAAATAATTTTAAATTGTTCTTCATTTCTTCTCCACTCTTCTCTCCCCAATACATTCTAACAGAGTTATGAACAAATAGAAGAATATAATGCAATTATTAGCATACTAGAACTAATAGTATAAAAGGTTAGAAAAAGATTTCTTATTTAAATGTTAATGTAAAGATATAACTACCTATGTCAGAGCCTATCTTATTAGAACAATAACTTCTAAGATTTTTCATTTAGTACAGCAAAAGGGTGAGAATGACAAAATCATTAGCTAGGTTTAAAATCTACTACATATGTTATATAATCCATTGACAATTAATATAAACCAAAGTGTCAAACACCTTTAAATTACCTTTTTAAAACCATAAAAGAGTTGTGGTACATGTAAATATTGTCATTGTTTTAAAATTAGATCACTAGAGCATATTAAGTCAAGAATATTTAAAAACTGACGATAATCCATATGTATTCAAATTTCTAATAACTCTTTTCCTACTATTAATATAAACAGGCCTTTTTAACTTCATTTAAATACCTTATGTTAATACACAGAGAAAAGGATATAGAACATATAAAAGATCTCTTTAGTATAATTTTCTCAACATTCCCTATAGAAATGATTATGTCAGGAATCCTAATCTTAATATAATAATGCTTAAAGGTTAAACAATATAAAATATACAAAAATAATAATAAGTATTTATATTTAAGCCAATTTGGATTGCAGTATTAGTAAAATCTATGTCTATGAAAATAATATACTATAATAAATTACATAACTTATACCTTAGAATATATTGTGAACATCTTAATTGACTCTCTATGCATCTTTTGATATTTATATTTACAACTAAATTTTAAATAAGTGTTTTAGTTAGCTGAAATAATCTCAATATAAATTAAATGGTATAGTACACGCTTGACATTTCAATGTGCAGAATACATCAACAATTTACATTTTGTTTTTAGAGTTTTCTCATTTTGCACCTTATCTGCATCTTTAATGGAAAAAAATGTTGGCTTTATATAGTGTTTTGAACCTTATAATACACTGTATAAATGCATCAAATGGATGTTATGCAGAAGTATACAAGGATAAAAAACTGAAACATATCTCTGACTGACAAATGCCATATATAGATATCAGGTAGTACTACTGACCATCCAAACAATATGCATTGCATAGTACACAATGACTGAGTATTCAACCATACAGTTGTAGATCCAACAATTGAGAAGAAATTGGTACTCCAATGTACTGACTATATCAAAATAAGGTTTTATATATATATATATATATATATATATATATATATATATATATATATATATACCCATAGGAACATTTTAATGTATCTGAACCTTTGACCTCATGAGAAGAGGTGAAATGAGGTTAAAATAATTAGGTGTACATCAAATCAGTATCAAAAAAGTATTGAAATAACAGTAAACAACAAAGAAATTCATGTTTAAACCGAATCACATAGTGTGTGAAACAGAGATAACAGATTCCCAGCAACAGTTATCAGAGCATTAATTTTCCTTTCCAGATGTCAGACAAAATATGGACATTTATCAGATTCACAATTAAATCTCCAAATTAGGAATAAGAGTGTTATAGATAAAGCACTAATTTGTCAGAAGATACATATTAAAATATAGATTAATTTTTAGTTCATAACAAATAGAAATATTTCTAACATATTGTACCTTCAGCTGTACAGTTGAAAACAAAGACGACTGGAAATAAAATATAATGTGATCAGAAACTGGTATGTATGCATGTTATTTTTCATGAATGTAGTTTGGAGGTGTTACCAATTTTATAGGAACTTATTAACAGTTTATATATATATATATATATATATATATATATATATATAAGCATTCATTTTCTGCATTATACACTGCCCATTGTAAATATATAATTTTAAATGAATTATAATCCAAGAAAGGATTCCTTTTCCCTAGTACATTTTGTAATATACTAAACTAATAATATATTGAAACATAAAAGCTATTAAAACTTTTTATAATCAAATAGTAATACTCTGGATTAAAAAAAAAGGTCAGAAAACTAAACAGCATGGTAATATAGACACACCTTGCTCTCTTAGGCTGTTTGAATAAAATATTTTTCAAATAAGTATATCATTAAACATGCACACAAATAATTGCAAACACACACACATAGATATGTATATACACACACAGACACACACACACACACACACACACACACACACACACATGCACACACACTTTCACAGACTCACACTCACTTACACACTTAAATACATAAACATAGATATTATGATCTGTGAGAGTTATGTTTGACAAGAAACTAATTCCTGTGTAAAGCTTAAAAAGATCATAATTACAAAGTATGTGCTGATTGGCATAAAAAAAGAAAAAAGTTGATCACATCAAAACAACTGTCTGTATTGCTGAGAGAGTCCTTCAAGACTTCACCCTAGAACAACGATAAGGTTCTGTCTCTGATGCATTGTTACTATATAGCAAATCCATTCTTCATGGCATCTGAGTCTGAATAATACATGTAAAAAAGAATAGTGTATAAATTTCTCTACAGTGAGCATCACATCTGGAAAGATAACAGAGGCATTTTGATAGTAAGAAGAGAATATAAACAGAATTTAATACTCCCCTTTAATTCAATTTTTTGCACTGCTTCAGAATCCAATGTTATCAATAGAATTATAAGAAGAGCGTAATTTTCAACAGTTTTTTCAATGTAACATAAATCTGTTGAATATATATATATAAAGATTGATTGCAGTTTAAAGAGAAGTATTCTGCAGACACTAAGTATTTCTTGTGTTAGACTTTTTCCCTTTTAATTTATTTTTCCTTTTTTTTCTCCCTTTTAAATCTTATTATTTATTTTGCTGCATTCACTCATTTAGCTTTTAATTAATTTGAAATAAGATAATAAGAATTATAAAAATATTCACTCTAAAGCTGACAGGGCATATTCATTAGTATGCTGTTTAAATCTACAGAAATGAAAGCAAGCTTTGAGTAAAGTCCACTGACCCTGAAAAAATGTCTTCTGAATATAAAACACTTGACTGACTTTAGAAATTGTCCAGATGTAAGAATACCTGACCTATGTAAATGAACAAACTTCACAAAACTGAGAGTAAAGCATCTCAGAAGAAACTGCACCTCCTGTGAGACATTCTTACTTTAAAATGCTTCCTTGACCAAGAACATTAAACCATATCTCCCAATCTCCCAGAGCAAGAAATCTGGACAAAGCCACAAACAATAAGGGACAAGGGTTCAGAAACAGGCACACTTTTTTAATATTGCCCTTATGGACTTAGCAGATAGAACATTGGTATAAATACTCTAAAGGGCATAAAGTCCGAAACTCAAACAAGCGTCACCACTTCCTGACCTAAACTCCCACGATCTGCCAATAACTTGCCAGAAAATCACAGTCCCATGAGAAACAGACTACAAACATGAGGTGAAAATCCAGACACTCTGCTAAATCCTGCACAGCTGAAAGGCATGCATTAAGTGGGAAGAACTGCTTATGTGCTGAACTGCAGAAGCTTCATTCCCTTCATTTGAATTTAACTGCAAAGTTCAAGTAAAGAAAAAAATGTTAACTTGCGATTTCAACAAAGAACCCACACGAAGAAGAACAGACAACAACAACCCAATACTCATGCCTACACCAATAGGAAACCACACAATCCACTAAGATAAAACAACCAAAAACCGCAAAACAAAACAAAAAGAATAAAAAAAACTAATTTCTACAATTCTTCCATCTACAGACCTCTGAAATACCAAAGGAAGAGATCAGCCAGACTCCAGCAGTCCCATATTAAAATCTCTCATAAACCCCACAAAACCATACCTAATAATTTATGTCAGAATGCTCCTTCCCACTTATGACAAACTACATTACTTTGAATAAGATCTATTAAGTGCGAAACACATACCTTTTATCAGTAGTGATGTTTAAAGAAGTAGCAGGAAGAAGTAATAACAGAGTTAAGTATAGCCCACTCATACTTCCCATTTTACTTTAGTCATATTAAAAGAGAAAGTAACAATAAAACTAACATTTTTAAAACCATCTAAGAAAAAATAATTAATATCTATGAGTTAATTTTTTTTAAACATACTCCTTAAAATAAGCAAAACAAACTAAAATATATACAATATAATATACAAAATAATTAAATGGAGAGTGGAGAAGAATAAATGAACTTGTGTGTGAAGGAGAAAGAGTAGCAAAATATAGTAGTATCAAAGGAGGGGAAATAAGATGCAACCTAAATTATAAATGAAATAATGTAAAAATATTCTAATAAAGTAAACAACTAATAAAACTTCATTTTATATATGGCAGAAGAAGAATTATAATGTAATTAATGTCACATTTAATAATGATGTAAAACATATTGCACTAAGTCCATATTATTTTTTGGTAGATGCATCTTTAGAAGAATCAGTTTTTTTTTTTTGTTTGTTTATATTAGACCAATTCTATTTTCTTTGTGACCTTTTAGGAGTGGAAGATATCCAGTCCATATCTTCTGAAAGAGAAAGTATGTTATTATTTTTAATAAAAGGGAGTGTTTCTTCATTAGTGGAAAAAGTCCTAATGCCAGAAGACAGTTACAGTCTTATTCTTGTAGGAAAGACAAGTTGAGCTTTGGCATTTTTTTTTTTTTGCTTAAGATGCTTAATGGCCAAGTTTTTTTTTCTTGGTTCCATAGTCTTGGATGAATAATCATTGTCAAATCTAATAACTGATAGCCAAATTGTATTGGCATCATTGACCAAACAGACTTTAGCACTAACTCTTTGTCCACACAGGTTTAGCTGAAGGGCTAGAAGAAGGCATTTTCCTGATTGATTTATCTGCACTTATTATTCCATAAGCAAAACTTTCTTGTAGATTAAGAACCTTTGAAATCCAGGCTGTCATAAAAGAGACCATGTCATTTCCTTCTGATTTTTCTGCCAAGCCAAAAATTCCTAAATTGTTCCTTCTCTTTCAGTTTTCTAGGTCATCCATTTTTTCTAATAACCAAGAATTATGTTTTTTAAAGCTTCTGTTTGTGATTCATTTTATTTAAGTCTATTATCAATGTCAGATAGAGCATATTCAAGATCCATTTTTTTATTATAAATTGTTGAAATAAGTCTTTAAATATATCAGTTTGCTTAAGACTATCTTCCTTGACTTCAAGCAGATTTGCCTAGAATCCATCTATTTTAATAGATAAGTCTTGAAAAGTTGTTGTCACTTGATGGAATTCTTTCTTAATACAAGCATCTGTATGTTTTTTCTTTGAGTTACTTGTCTTTCAGTATATAGGAATTGCAGGAATTATTTTCTGAAAAAACTCCAAAATTTAAATGTAATAGAAGTACTTAGAAAATTTTAGGATATAAAAAATATAATAATTTTAGAATTTTTCCTGTCAGAATTTATAAAATACTGCAGAGCTCTAAAGCTGTTAACTTTGTGCCATTGTGGCTCTGCCTCCTGTATCAGCTTTTTTTCATTAACACTGGAAGAGCACCTTGGGTAGGTACAAATTCATTGTTTGAAAACTAAGAACCTAAAGCGGCAAACACAAACTTTTGTACATCTTGAATTACATCACTTGTTTAGATATTTGTTTTCTGATTTTTATTTAAAGAATTCACTGTTGATACTGTTCTTGTTGATTTCATTTGAACAACATTGGGACAAATTCAGGTTTTGGAAGAAGTGATTGTACCAGCAGCATTGAATGAGTATGGAATTATATTGTTTGTAAGGCTTATGTTGAGAAAAGATTAACAATAAAATGTTTGGGCAATCTCATTACTGAATACATATACAAAGAACCTGGTGAAATTCATAAGTAGACAGGTGGGTATCTATATCAATGTTCATTGGTGCAGAACAGATTCATGAAAAACTGGCAGTCTGCAGGCATTTGATGGCTTTTATGCGCTACACTGCAGAAACTCTAGTGTATCACCTCCACATTTATAGCATTTTACTAGATATCAGGAAGGCATTAGTTACTAAAGTTCTGTATTTTCAGCATTAGAGCAGCCAGGGCTTAGTCTCAGTTTATCTGGTAAACTAAACTACTTTTCTATGTATATGCTGCTTTTTTGGTGATTAATCAAGCACTTTTTCAATAAATCTTGTCATGAGGCAGGGATGTCTGCTTTTATCTGTAAATGCAATTGAATCAGTGGCATTAGAATTACAGCAGTTATTATCTGACAAAAAGTAGCATAGCTTCAGGTGCTTCATGTGTCCACTTGTACACTGATGACAGTTAAGGTTATGGATCTGGAGTGTTCCTTTAAACAAACTGAGGAGATCCCCAGCCCCCTTTTTGAAGAAGTCTTTGTTTTTTTGCATTAATGCAAACAAAACAGTTAACTATTTAGGCTTAACTCAGTTCCCCTTGGCAGAACCTTCAGTTTTGCAGGATTTCAGGATCTTAGGCAGCGAGATATTTCCCTGTGGTACATTTTGGTTGGGGTCACATGGCTGAAGTGACTATCAGGTGCCCAGGCATATGACTGCTGCAAATTCCCTGAGGACAAGGGGAAGCATGCAGAGAAGCAATGTGTGTTTTGGTTGGTGTACAGTACATGCTTATGTAAGTACAACATGTAGAAGTGTGCTACAGCATGTAGGAAATCCTGCATGCTACCTAAGTTACATTTATGCTTAAGTGTGTGTTTTAGGTTATGTTGTCTAGATACCGTGAAGGTGGTAATGGTCCACATGCACCAATTATAAAGGCATTAGCCATTGTGCACTAAATCTTTACTGCCACTTACAAGTTCAGTGGACAGCCTGCTGCTGATGCCTGTCATACTGCCTGCTGTCTCCTGGTGCCTTGGGGGCTATGGACATCCCACCCACTTGCATTTAGTTATTGAAACAGTGGGCATGCCACTGTATGCTTCTCTTTGCACCCAGAGAATTTGAAACTCCTATATTTCTGTGCTGCTGAATGTCACTTCAGCCATGTGTCCACAACCAAATGTACTTCAGGGAAATGTCTCACTGCCTAGAAGCCTGAATCTATTTTTGCAGAGAAGGGTGATGGCCAAAAGTATTTGTTCTATTTTGTTAGGTGCAATACTGAGACAATTTGTGAGATAGCTATACACCATTATAAGCCTTTGCTACGACCTTTTTATAGAGCATCAGCAAAACGTTCTTGTCTTTCACAAACAGTGATTGACAGTAACTGATTCAACATTTCCTAAGTCATATTTTGTTAAGCCCATCCACTGCTGTCCTAGCAAGGCTACAGACTAAAGTTTCTGAGAGAAAACAGGCCTCTTAGAATTAACAGGACAATGTTCCTCATACAAAAAGATAGAAGGACAAAACATTCTTGGCTGTCCATTGTATGCCTTATATTCTTTATAGGAATATCATCTTCTGCAGCATCTTGGGTGATTAGTACCATGCAGAAAATAGGTAGCATGTGTATTCAGGATAACATTTCTGCATATGACACCAGTCAATATTAATTAGGACCCTATCCTCATGGTGAAAAACAATGTAAGTGGAGAGACATGGAAGGCCAGAGAGATCATGACGCTGCTTAATTAACAGTTATCCACTTGATTTTGGGGTGAGGGTTGAGGTTTCTCTCTAATGCTAATTGCATACTCTCTTTAAATGAACATTTCTTGAGGCCACACTTGGCTGGTCAGAATATGGATATCTGGTGTCTTTAATGAAAAGACTTAATTGCCTTCTAAGGGTGGTGGGTATTATCAATGAAGTGCTTTGGGAAGAACCCATGAAAACCTGTTCTGGGAACGTATCTTATACACAACGGTAATATATGGGTCGTCTAATGGTATCATGTGGTTCAATCTCACAAAGCATGGCAATGATCACGAGAGATGCTGTGAAATAGATAATTCTGTGAAGTCCGCATTCCAGCATATTCTCTGTATGTGGCACTTCATTCCAGTTCATTTGAAAAGCCATATTCCAGTGTACTCAGGTGAGTACTGGAGATGTGGAGAGGTGATAGTTGTGTACTTTTATACATATTGTGATCGTTCTGCTGTGTACTTTTCTTACATCTTTATGTTTGGTACTTGGCAATGACCAATCATATTGCCTAAGTACATAGTATAAACTTTGTCTTTTGGTGAGCTTATCTTGCCAAAACACTGAGTATCCAGTTTTATAAGAGTCCATTTGGATATAGCCAATGTCAAGTTTGAGAAGATAAGGTGGTCCTACAAGATGAAGAACAGAATGCTTCTTGATATAATTTATCGGGGAAGAGAAAACTGAATCCTTGAATTATCTGGACTCTCTGATTTGAATAAGATGTTTTTAGGATAGAAAGGGTATCATAAATTCATACTGAGTGCACAGTATCTGTTTTTTTTCAGTTTATGCTAATTGTGCAGTATCTGTTTTTATTCAACTTGTTAACACAGTACAAATTCTAAAGGAAACAGTTAACGCTTGATATACATAAGTAGTAAATTGCTGTGTGTTATTCTAATAATAAACATTTTTGTATCCTGATGGTTTGTGGACAATTCATATTATTTTAGTACACTTAGAAATATAACAGTGAAAATATATATTAATAGCAATGTCTGAGTTTTATTCTGACAGTGTTTATTTTCATCAACTAGTTTCGTGTACCATTTCATTACAAGTTTGTTGAAAAATGAAGATATGACTGTATCTAAGAAAACTAATTATTAAAAAAAACAGAACACTTTTATCTACAGAATTTCATGTTTGTTTTACTTGTTATGTGCATAACATATCATAGAACATTTGCCAGCCTCTACTGGTATGCCAGAGGGCACAGTTATTTGACTTATACAATTCATAGCTTTAGTTTGTGATATGTTATAATTTACTGGAACTTACTAATATGCAGACAATTCAACAATTGTGCTTTCTTCTCCCAGGGTAAATGACACCAGTTTTGTTTTGATCAATTCCAAAAACAAGCCTAGCAGCTCTGAAGTCATAGTAATCATGCTAAAAGATTCATTTTTCCTCCAAAGCATTAGCTGAGTATGAAAGTGCACAGCCTTAAACATGGCCTAGAGATAACTCCAGACACAGGTCATCTGCCAAAGTTCTATGTTTTATAGTTGATAAATGCTTATTTTTGAACCCACTCATAAAATATATGGTCAGGATTCATAAAGAGCTACACAAAGTTTAGCAATTGTGTTGGCCTCGCACAGCACCACCAACACAATAGTGTTCTATTTAGTATTCATTAAGTGGTTCTACATGCCAAATGCAGGTACATGCAGAATATGCTAATGAAAGCATAATGAGCCGAAGTACATGCTAATTAATCACTCAATCTCACATGGCAGATCTAGACGGGAAGTTATAAAGCATTCATGTACACTCTGTGTAAGCTTTGGTCATAATCAGGGAAAACTCTTTGGAATACAGGCACAATTACACTTTGGAAATAAATAAATAATTTGTGGCTATTGCTGTGGCTGCTGCTATTATTATGTTGTATGTGTAACAAGCTTTAAAAAGGGTGCTGCTGCCAGATCTTGGTCAGGAAGAAAAATCTGTGTTTGAACACTGTTCAACTTATCATAGACTGTATGAAACAGAAACTGCTGAGAGATACAGGAAGGACAGGGAAACACTGGAGGAATTATGCAAACTCTGCAGCCCCCACCTCAGGCCCGCATGGAAATCATGGAGAACCCATGTCTCTTTACTTATACTAATTACTGGTACTTTCCATTGACCAGCAGGGATCTAGTAGGGGTGCCACAGGCATCAGTTTCTAGAATATTACACCATTTTTTTAAGTGGAATGCTACTGCATGCAAGAGAGCATATCTGTTTTCCATGGACATCATAGTTGAGAGCAAGAACTATACAGGATTTTTATGCAATAGCATACTTCCCTTGCATTTTTTGGGCCATAGATTGCACACACATAGAAATAAAAGTCCCACCTGGGGAACAGTGAAGGAGATACAACAACAGAAAAGGTTTCTACTCTATAGACTGTCAGGTTATCTGTAATGCCCAAGGGATAATCTACAATGTCTGAGCAGGTAATCCAAGCAACTCGCACATATGGCACACTTGTAATCTGTACACCAGGTTTGCTATGGGTGACATTCCAAAAGGGCGTCTAGTGGGGTATGCTGGGGATGCAGCACTGGAGCCCTGGATCATGACACCTATGAGAAACCCACTCAACCCCACTGAGTAAGGATACAATTAGGCCCACACAAAGACTAGAAATATCAAAGAATGTGTGTTTGGTTGGCATAAATCAAGGTTCTGGTGTCTAGACACATCAGGAGCTGCACTGCTGTACAACTGGGGCACCTGTGCAGAAATATGTACAGTATGCACCATGTTACACAATACAATACTCAGGAAACTGGTTCAACAAGGACAAGAGGCAGGACCACAGCTCAAGGACCACAGGCAGGGCCAGTGGTGGCAGCATCAGCAGATACAGATGGAGACTGAGGGAGAACCACCAGCTGCAGATGATGCTGACATATACAGGCATGCATGGTATGTCCTGGCTCTGGTGAAGAGACAAAGAAGAACTACCTAACTCAAAGCCTAAGATCCCGTGCACATAAATATAAGAAAACTGATCCCTGTCAGATACCACAACCTCTACTTTACCATGTAATGGCTGTGTGAGCATCAGACATGGACAATACCCAAAGTCGCAGTTGATGTCCTTCCATTTCACTATTGCAGTATTCCTAATAACAGGGATCCCCCGACAAGGGCGGCTTGACATCTGGCCAGTATACCAAAGCCTTTAGGTTGATTAAGGTATGCTGTACATCACACATATGCTCCCCATGTATACCGTAGGGCATAAAGGTGATGTCCAGACATACCATCCTCAGAAATTCTTTGCTGTCAGTTCGAACACCATCTGTTCTTCATCAGTTTAAATGCCTGCTTTGTTTGCTGGTTCACCAAGGTGCTTTCAGATAAGTGCCCCATTGTGGTTTTTGTTCTTATCTTTTTTCATTTTGTTTTGTTGCATGTGAGGTTCATGTTATCCAGAAAGGGTAATTGCCAGTGCAGGACACAGATTACCCATAAAGGCTATCACAAGCAGTGTTTATTTTGTCTTGGTGCTTCCCACGACTACACATCCTATTCTATTTGTCAGGCTTTCATCCCAAAGACTCTGAGTAGTTAGCTTTCATCTTTGGCCCTATACTTAGAAAACCAACGTCTTAAGCTTTTAGCAAAAAAGACACTATGGAAGGAACTTCCCACTCTGATGGTCATCAGTCTGTGAAGGCCAAGAAATCTAGGTCTGATTTTTCCATTGTGCCACCTCCTCCAGACATTTCTCCCAAGGCTACTAAAAGCTCAGAGGATTACCCAACTCTGTTGTTAGATTCTTCTGCCATGACCGCTTTGGAGGCTGCCATGGATCTGACCTCATGAACATCCCTGGAGGCCTTGCAGATGTTCCCTTTGGATGTCCAAGGAGAACTGTAGCTAATTATTGCCAAAGGGTTTAGGGCTGTTCATTAGACTTTGATTAGGGAGGTAGTAGCAACTACCATTGTAGAATGCAATCCCGGGTCTGAGCAATCTAAATTTTATAAGGTGGACAGCCCATTGAAAAAAAAACAAAAAAAACAAAAACAAAACATGTTTCTCATGCACCTAAGGACCTTCAGAGTGAATGGCAGCACTTCACACAGGGGTTGTTTAATGCCCTTATGGTCCTAAAGCCTCCCCAAGGAGTTTCTGTTCCTGCTCCACCTTGGTCCTCTACTTACCTTAAAAGGCCTAGGGAACAGGATTCCTCTGAGGAGGAGGGGATTCAGATGAGGAATCCTTTGCTTACTCTTCCCAGATTCCTTCTTCCTTAGACTAAGTTACTGAGGAAGAGGAGTCCACTAGCCTGACATTTGTTCTGAAGAGATTTCCTTGGGGGCACAATTTACAGAATGATGGAATTTTTTTTTAAGTGAGATTGTGACAAGGTTTCATAGGTTCAGAAAAGGTATTACAAGCTTCTGCAAATGGATCCTCCTAGAACTTCTGCTCTTCCTCCTGTTTTGGCTGTCTTATTGGATGCCTTTTCTACTAGGTTTTACAGGGTGCCTCAGGATTGCAAAGTTCTCTATAAATGTCCTTCTGCTGACCCCTCTGTGGTGTCTGTGGCATCTGACAAGCTGTCTCATTCACTGCCTTCTATGAAGTTACTTCCTTCTGATAAACACAGGAGAACTATGGAAAGTTGAGGTAAGAAGGCTTATACCTCAGCTTCTCTTGCTTTTAGGGCTGTCAATTATCAGACCCACATCAAGATATATTTTTGCTCTTCTTTCTCAGGCCTGTTAGGTAATTTCTGACTGTCCTGATTCTGAGGTTAGGACTTCTGCTCTATCCTCATTAGGGACCTTTTCTCAGGTGGCTTTCTATTCTATTAAGTGCAGTTATGATGCAGCAGATGCTTCTTCTAGAGCTGCTACTTTTGGTTCTGTGATGAGGAGGTATTCCTGGCTTCAGCTTCAGCCTTTGTTTGATTATATTAAGGCTAAGTTGATGGGTGCCACTGTAGATAACAAACATTTATTTAGTGCAGCTGTTGCTGATTTGTTTAAGTCTCTTGAGGATAAGGGCAAGGCTTTACAGGCATCAAAACATGTTGTTGTCTCTCCTGTGCCTATTTTTGAAAGGAATTAACCTAATAAACCAGCCATTGCTCATAGGCAGTCTTGTCCTCATCCTAAGAGTAAAAAGAGTGGGAAAAAGGCTCCTTCTGCTAAATCTACCCAAACCCATGTGAAACAGAATTCTCCTTTTCCTGACAAACCAGGTGCTTCCTGGCTATCCTGCTCTTCTCAGCCACATTCCTCTTTCTCTTCATCTTTCCCTATCCCTTCCAGTTTGGTTAAAGATTACTCAGGATTCCTGGGTTCTGTCCATTATCTGCCTAGGGTTCTACATGGTCTGGAAATCTCTTCCTCCTTTCATGAGGATTCCTCGGCTCGCTCAGGAACATATGGCATTTTTTTCAGGCCTAGTTCAGGATCTTTTGTCTCAGAAAACTAGTCAGGCATTTCCATTTTCTCAAAGGGGGAAGGGGTTTTACTCCAGAATGTTCTTAGTCCCCAGAAAAGAAAGCACATGGAGTCCCATTCTAGATATCTCTCATCTAAACATCTTTCTGAAGGTCCCTTCCTTTTTGATCTTGTCCCTTCAGACTTTGCTCCCTATGCTGCTTCCTTAGGCTTTTCTAGTGTCTCTGGAACTCAAGAATGCTTATCTTCACATCCCTATTCACCCCCTTTTCAGGAAGTTTTTACATTTCCCCGTTGCTTCCTGTCACTTTCAGTTGTTTGCTTTGCCCTTTGGCCTTTCTACTGCCCCAAGGGAATTCCCCAAATGCCTTATTTCTGTGATTGCTTTTTGCAGACTAAGAGGAATACAGGTCATTTCTTACTTAGATGATCTCATTTTTAAGTATTCTACTGCAGCATCTTCACTCTGCCATTTCTCTCTTGCAAAGCTTTGAGTTCACTATAAATTTCTAAAAGGCCTTTCTGAATCCTTCACAGGGTCATGTGTTTCTGGAGTGCAGGATCCAGACTGTTCCAATACTGGCATTCTAGCCTCCTCCCAAGGCTATAACTCTTATTTCCTTCTTTCAATCCCTTCTTCCACTGGCCTCAAATCACAGCCAGGAAGTTTGAGAGCTCCGAGTTTTATAGCCTCTACCATTTCTATGCTCCCTTTTCCCAAACAGTTTTGCTTCAACATTCTCATCCCCTCAGCTTCATAGCTCCTCTTCTTTCATGTCATGGAATTTCAGTGATAGATTCAGCAGTTGGTGCTCACTGCAGGGCTCTCTGTTCAGCCCCCCTTTACCTCCAGGAGCTGTTCACAAATGTTTCAGATGTGGGATGGGGATCATCCTTCAGTTCTCTAAAGGTGCAGGGTTCTTGATCATCTCAACAAAGAAAAGACCACATCAGTGTCAAAGAGGTGAGTGTTCTTCTGTTGGCACATCAAGCATTTCAATTTCTATTCTTCTCATGGCCTCTCAAGGTGTTTACAGACAGTACTACAGTGATGTAGTATGTCAACAAGTCGGGGGGGGGGGTGCGTCTTAGTGTGTGACACTTCAGGCAGTTTACATTCCATAAGGTCAGAACATTGTGGCAGACTCTCTGAGCAGGTCCATAACACAATATCATGAGTGAATTCTTCACAGGGATGTGTTTCCAGATATTGTCCATGAGTGGGGTACGCCTCAAGGGATATTCTTGCTTCCAGTCTGAACAGACTTCCTCCTTTTTGTGCAAGAGTCCCAGTTCCTCTGTTCTCAATGGTGGGCACTGTCTCTTTTTCCTGAAGGGGATGTTTCTTTATGCCTTCCCTCCCCTCCATCTCATTCCAAATGTCCTGTTCAGAATTTGACAGGATGCTCCTAAAAATCTTGCTAGTTACTCCCTTATGACCCAGACAGCATTGATACACTCTTTTTCTGCACTTAGCCAAGGACAGTCATCACAAGTTACCTAACAGGGTGGACCTATTAACAGAAGACAAGGGATTGCTGATCCATCTCCAACTGTCCACTCTTCAACTGTCAGTGTGGGTGATAAGATTTTGATTCCATACAGACACCTTTTTTCTGAGGATGAGCTTAGGGTCCTGCAGGGGGCCAAGAATCCCACAGCTAGGAAATCTTACTTATCCAAATGGAAGAGGTTTTCTATTTGGTGTATTTCTTGTAACCTGGATTCACTTTCTGTGGATGTTCCTGTGGTTCTATCTTATCTGTATGAGCTGCTCGATGATGGGCTGGTTTCTTCTTTTAAGGCCCACGTATCAGCTATTTCTACTTGTCTGCCTTTATCACTTCTTTTAGCTTCTAGATTTGAGGCTAAACAGTTTCTTAAAGGCATCCTTCTTAGTAGGCCTCCCAGGAAGCCTGTTCTTCCTCCCTGGGATCTTAATTTTGTTTTGTAAAAATTGACCCAGCCTCCTTTTGAGCTTCCTTACAACATTGTTCTTGGAAGACTGTACTTGTTAACTCTTACTTCTGCCAGACACTTCTTCCAAATAGATGTCTGAGCCTCAAGCCCTAATGGCTTGTCCTCCTTTTTTGGTGTTTCATAAAGACAAGGTATTGTTTCGTACTAATCCTTCTTTTATGCCCAAAGTGGTGAATATGTTGTCTCTTAATCAGTCTATTCTTTTCCCCTTCTCAATAATCTGCTAATGAGAGAGTGCTGCACACCTTGGATGTGCACAGATAACTCAGATTTTGCTTGGATAAGTCTGAAACTTTTTGTAAATCTGATCATCTCTTTGTTTCCTTTTATCCTAGATCATTAGGACTGGCTGTTTCCAAGTAAACTATTTCTTCTTGGATTTATAAAGAAATGTATTTTTGTAATTCCTTTCATGGCAAGAGCCTTTCTTCTTCTGTTAAGGCTCATTATACTAGGGCTGTGTCTTCTTCTGGTGCTTTTTTCAAGGGTTTGGATACTAACTCTATTCTTGAGGCAGCTACCTGAATTTCTGTGGATACATCTCCCAAGCACTATAAGTTGGATGTGTTATCCACAGCTAGACCTGGCTTTGCTAGGGCCATTCTCCATGGCTTCCTAGAGGGCTCTGATGGTCCTTCTTCAGCTTGGCAAGCTAAGAACTTGGTTATATTCAACTGGACGTATAAGAGAATTTAAGTACCTTTTTATGCACTTTTTCTTTTAAAAATACAGTATTTAAATTGATTTAAACTGTGTATGAAGGAGTGTTGAAGGAATTTTTAACTGGTTATTCTGCTCTTCAGTAACTTGAACTAAAAGCTAGTGTTGGCTGAATTTTGTTATTTGCTAGTAATTACAGGTGTGGGGGTAGCCACATTCAGTGATTTCCTGTCCTTGCATATTTAAACTGGTGCATGTGAAATAATTCCTGCTTTAAAACTTCAGCTTGGCAAGCTAAGAACTTGGTTATATTCAACTGGACGTATAAGAGAATTTAAGTACCTTTTATGCACTTTTCTTTTAAAAATACAGTATTTAAATTGATTTAAACTGTGTATGAAGGAGTGTTGAAGGAATTTTTAACTGGTTATTCTGCTCTTCAGTAACTTGAACTAAAAGCTAGTGTTGGCTGAATTTTGTTATTTGCTAGTAATTACAGGTGTGGGGTAGCCACATTCAGTGATTTCCTGTCCTTGCATATTTAAACTGGTGCATGTGAAATAATTCCTGCTTTAAAACTTCAGCTTGGCAAGCTAAGAACTTGGTTATATTCAACTGGACGTATAAGAGAATTTAAGTACCTTTTTATGCACTTTTTCTTTTAAAAATACAGTATTTAAATTGATTTAAACTGTGTATGAAGGAGTGTTGAAGGAATTTTAACTGGTTATTCTGCTCTTCAGTAACTTGAACTAAAAGCTAGTGTTGGCTGAATTTTGTTATTTGCTAGTAATTACAGGTGTGGGGGTAGCCACATTCAGTGATTTCCTGTCCTTGCATATTTAAACTGGTGCATGTGAAATAATTCCTGCTTTAAAACTTCAGCTTGGCAAGCTAAGAACTTGGTTATATTCAACTGGACGTATAAGAGAATTTAAGTACCTTTTATGCACTTTTCTTTTAAAAATACAGTATTTAAATTGATTTAAACTGTGTATGAAGGAGTGTTGAAGGAATTTTTAACTGGTTATTCTGCTCTTCAGTAACTTGAACTAAAAGCTAGTGTTGGCTGAATTTTGTTATTTGCTAGTAATTACAGGTGTGGGGTAGCCACATTCAGTGATTTCCTGTCCTTGCATATTTAAACTGGTGCATGTGAAATAATTCCTGCTTTAAAACTTCAGCTTGGCAAGCTAAGAACTTGGTTATATTCAACTGGACGTATAAGAGAATTTAAGTACCTTTTATGCACTTTTTCTTTTAAAAATACAGTATTTAAATTGATTTAAACTGTGTATGAAGGAGTGTTGAAGGAATTTTTAACTGGTTATTCTGCTCTTCAGTAACTTGAACTAAAAGCTAGTGTTGGCTGAATTTTGTTATTTGCTAGTAATTACAGGTGTGGGGGTAGCCACATTCAGTGATTTCCTGTCCTTGCATATTTAAACTGGTGCATGTGAAATAATTCCTGCTTTAAAACTTCAGCTTGGCAAGCTAAGAACTTGGTTATATTCAACTGGACGTATAAGAGAATTTAAGTACCTTTTTATGCACTTTTCTTTTTAAAAATACAGTATTTAAATTGATTTAAACTGTGTATGAAGGAGTGTTGAAGGAATTTTAACTGGTTATTCTGCTCTTCAGTAACTTGAACTAAAAGCTAGTGTTGGCTGAATTTTGTTATTTGCTAGTAATTACAGGTGTGGGGTAGGCACATTCAGTGATTTCCTGTCCTTGCATATTTAAACTGGTGCATGTGAAATAATTCCTGCTTTAAAACTTCAGCTTGGCAAGCTAAGAACTTGGTTATATTCAACTGGACGTATAAGAGAATTTAAGTACCTTTTATGCACTTTTCTTTTAAAAAATACAGTATTTAAATTGATTTAAACTGTGTATGAAGGAGTGTTGAAGGAATTTTTAACTGGTTATTCTGCTCTTCAGTTATTCCCACCGACCTGTTTTGTTTTGGTGTTAATCTTAGTGGCATTGAAACTGCCCCCTCAGCCTGCCTCTGGGCCCATCTCATTTGCTCACTCAACTGAGTGCAGTGAGATCATATTCTGATTTCAGGCACTCCTACTGTGTACAAAGAGAGCATCTGGGAAATAGAAAAAAAAAAAAATTAAGCTTATTTCCTGCCTTTCTTGTTAAGTGGTACAGACTATTTGTAGGCTTCTGAGCCCCAAGCCCTTCTGTGTTTGAGGGAAGCCTTCTAGCTTGTTTTTTTTTCTTGTAACTAGCCAGTTTTCTAGTTTCAGCACTCAAATCTGTTTCTTTGATCTCAGCACTTGTTCAGAAAAAAAAAAAAAAAAAAAAAAATTCATCTGCTTTTACTGTACTTGTGTTTTACCTACTTCTTTTACTTTTGCATCATCTTAAAATACTCAATTGTATTTATTACTGCTTGGTGTAACTCATTCTAAGCCTTTTGGTTTAAACACTTGGGCTTCGGACCAGTTAGTTGTTTTGCACTGAGAGGTTTGTGGTCTGCACTGTTGTGGCAGAACAGGTAGCTTACATCCTTCTAGGTTGAGAACTGCTGATTGAGGGCTCAGTGTCTGTTATTCTAAAAGTGTATTAATTCTGGTTTAAGCACTTGGGCTTTCAAGCCAGTTATTTTACATTAAGAGGGTTCGTGGTCTGCACTCTTGTGGGAGGAGAGGCTGGACTCTGCCCTTCTGAGCTGGGAATTTCTGGTTAGAGGCTTATAGTGCATGCATATCTGAACTGTTTCTTACTGAAGTTGGTGCGCCTTGTTTGCTGTGACATAGACTGGATTCGGGCCTGCTGGATCTAGCTTTGTTTGTGTAACTTGAGCACTAATCCAGACATTCTCTAAAGTATTCAATGGTATTTATTACTGCTTGGTTGTAACTTGATTAAAGTGTAGCTATCATTCAAGTCTTTTGGATTAAGCACTTGGGCTTCAGACCAGTTGTTTGACATTAGGAAGGTTTGTGGCAAGCACTGTGGTGGCAGGACAGGTAGCTTTCATCCTTCTAAGTTGGGAACTGCTGATTGAGAGCCCAGTGTCCAAGTGTATTAGTTCTGGTTTAGGCACTTGGGCTTCAGGCCAGTTATTTTACATTAAGAAGGTTCGTGGACTGCACTCTTGTGGGAGAAGAGGCTGGACTCTGCCCTTCTGAGCTGGGAATTTTCTGGTTAAAGGTTTATAGTGCCTGAATATTTGAACTGTATCTTACTGAAATTGGTTCACCTTGTTTGCTCTAGCATAGACTAGATCCAGGCGTACTGAATCTAGCTTTGTTTATATACTTATTGTTTGTTTGCTTGTTATTTCCCTGGAAGCTAATTCACCTAATAACTTCTCAGCTTCTGTGGATCACTAGTGATATCTGCATTGCTTACTGTACTTATTTCCTTGTTTCACTTGAAAGAAAGTTACTGTTTGTCGTTTTTGCATTTAGTTACTTGTATCACATTGCACTCAAGTTACCTGGCACTTGCTCACTAAAGCAATTATATAAGTCAGCACTAAAAATTAAAAGCACTACACCCTCACTCCCCACTGGCCCTTGTTTTCAATTAAGGATTTCCCAATATTATTCTAGCATGTCCAAAGGTCAGTTGTCAATCTCCTCTCCGGTCCAGCTGGTGAATCTGGGAATCTTGAGGCAATGTTATAACTGCCTCATGTACACAGACAACCCTCTCCTCCTCCCACATAACACAAATACTTAGAGATGCAGCTATTTAGCCAAACTGGAGGCTGAGCTCTCTCAACTCAGGACTGGCAAGACCAGACAGGAGGAGAAGGCAACTACACACACCACAAAACCAGCCTCACATAATGCTACCACTCCACTGAATCAAACACATAAACACACAAAGACATACTCGGAGGCTCTGAGTAAAATTTACCTAAACAGCAGAGGCCTCCAAAGCAGACACCCAAACAACTGCTACCTCAAGACACCCCACAAGCAACACATAAACCACAAAAGCAGTGTGCAAAGCAGTCACAGCCCTTAAGGCCAAATACAACACCAAACATACTTGTCATAGGTGACTCCATAGTCAGGCACACTGGCGTCCCACTCACCAGGCTGAACAAGGAGAGGGTCACAGTAAGCGGCGTATCGGGCTAGAATCCGCCACATAACACAAGCACTCGGGTCACTCCACAGCAAGTACAAATATGACACAGTCATTGTCCATGCTGGTGTGAGCGACCTGAGGCACTACCTCCCTGGACTGCATGAAAAGAGACATAGAGGAGCTCTCTGATTATGTAGCCCAGGCAGGTATGACCCTAACCCTGAGCAGTATCCTTCCTTCACCAAGAATGATGCCACAATATAGAGACAAGATGATCAGCTTTAACAATTGGCTTAATGTCTGGTGTCATTCAAAGGGGATCCAGTGTCTGTCTGCCTGGGATGACATGCTTGACAAGCCACGCTGCTTCTAAGGGACGGCTTGCACCTGTCACCCTGGGATTCCGGATATTGGCTAAGGCTCTTGCCACCCCCATAGTGCCTTTTTAGGCAAGGCTCAAATTCTAAACCTACCACCCTAGAAAACAAAAATGGGAAGAAATTGAGGGTAATGCTGCTCAATGCCAGAAGTCTAAATCTCAAAATGCACGAGGCCCTTCTCAGTATGGAGAACATCGATGTCTGTGCTGTAACTGAAACCTGGTTCAAGGCTCCTGAGAGCACCCGGCACTATTAGGTTTTACCTCATATCATGCGTTCCGCCCCAAAACCCGGACCACTCCACAAAAGGAGGGGTGTATCCATATTCATAAAGGATACTCACACCTCCAGGTTGGTGGCAACGCATGAAGCTTGAAACCATCCAGGTGCAACTAACAATAGGCAAAACTGCTCTACAAATTGTAGCATGCTACAGGCCACCCTCTCAAACTCAGGAACCCCACACAGCCTTCCTGAAGACACTGGAGGGTATAAATGTATCTCCAAACACCATCATATTGGGTGACTTCAACTACCCGAATATAGACTGGGAACATTACTCAAGCCCTAACTTTCTAGCCCAACGGTTCCTGGAGTTCATAAATTCAAATGCCATGGAACAGCTAGTCACTGTTCCCACGAGAGGAGAAAATATACTAGATCTCATTGTCACAAACATGGGGACAAAATGCTCCACACCGAAGTATATCCCTCATTGGTGAGATCTGATCATAAACTAATCTCACTGGAAATCCACATCCCGCCCCACCCCAAACAAAAAAGACCATAGTGAAGAACTTCTCTAAAGCAAACTTCACACTACTCAAGACTGGTGTGGTATCCTTCAAGGCCCCTGAGTCAGAGGAAACCACAACCCAAGGAAGCCCTTACAAATGCCTTCTATGAACACCTCCAGGACTGCATGGATCAGGCAATCCCAAATAAAACCAAGACTCTTTCCACAAAGGGCAAACGTCCAGTCTGGTGGACCCCAGCCATAAACAAACTTTACAATAAGAGGAGAAAGCTATTACATGATAGAACAAAATCCATAAAAGGGAAGTCACCCTGATCATTATTAGTAAAAAATACGAGCACTCATAAAATCAACTAAGGCCAATTTTGAGAGAAAAATTGCCATGGATTCAAAGGACAATCATAAGGCCTTTTTCAGCTATGTTAGGAACCTGGGTGGAAACTCACAGATATGCTCAGAATTAGTCCAAAATGATACAAAAATCACTGAACCCACAGACATTGCCAACATACTGGCAGACAGGTTCAGTGCAAACTTCACCCCTCTCCCCTAAAGGAGAGATAACTATCCCAGCCGAGTGTAGCCTCCCGGACATCTCAAATGCGCAGGTGAAAGCTGCTCTCTCTAAAGCTAAAACACAGCATCAATGGGACCGGATGGTGTCCCCGGCTGTGTGCTAGAGCTAAATGAGAATTAAACCCGCACATAAGGCAGCTGTTTAATCTCAGCCTTACCACAGGATACGTGCCCAAGGAGTGGCGACGGCAACTGTGGTCCCACTCCACAAAGGTGGCGCCTCGGACCCTGGTAATTACCGCCCCATAAGCTTAACAAGTCTAGTCTGCAAAGCTATGGAGAGGATCATAATGGAGCTCATAAACAAAGATATAGGGGACTTGCAGACATTGGACCCGACCCAGTTTGGCTTTGTCAAGGGAAGATCATGCCTTTTGAACTTGGTCGACTTCTTGAAATAGTCACCAAGGCCATTGATGAGGAAAGGCAGTCCATACAGCCTACCTTGACCTTGCAAAGGCTTCGACACAATACCCCACTCGGGTATTGTAGAAAAACTTACCAGCTTAAATGTAAACCCATATGTCACAAGATGGGTTGCAAACTGGCTTAAGGACAGAACCCACAGGGTTAGAGTTGCTGTCGCTGTGTCAGACTCCAAGCCGGTCACAAGTGGTGTCCCACAGGGCTCGGTCCTTGGCCCCGTATTGTTTGGCATCTCGTTATCGGAAGTACAGGCCTACATGGGAGGACTTTGGCTGACAAAGTTTGCTGATGTCTGCAAACTGGGCCATAGTGGAAAGTGCATCGGACACTGATATCCTTCAGAAGGGACTCACGGAAACAGATAGCTGGTGCCAGAGCCATGGCCTGAAGTTAAACGCCAAAAATGTATAGTCATACCCTTCGGGAAAAACAAGGTAACCCCAAGCTACCATATAGGTGGCAATCCACTAAGCACAGAAGAGGTTATCAGGGACCTGGGGACCCAGGTTGACAGTGGCCTTTCTTTTGACACTCACATTGCTAAAGTGGTTAGAAAGACCTTCTACATTGCCCACCTGATCATGAAGGGATTCACATCCAGATCTAGTGAGGTCATTGTTCCCTGTACTCTTCACTTATCAGACCAATGATCGAGTACAATGCCCCATTCGGGATGTATCTCACCCGACATCTGCAGCAATTGGAGAGACCCCAAAAGTTCCTCACCAAAAGGATAAAGGGACTCCAAAATCTGTCATATGCTGCCAGATTGAAGAAACTCCAGCTCTATTCAGTCGCATACCGTCTGCTCAGAGGTGACATGTGCCTGACATACAAGGCCATGTCCAACCCGGAATTAATGGACATGCTCCACCTCAAAAAATCCAAATCCACCAAAACCACTAGAGCAAGCGACTTAAACCTTAGCACGGATATAAATAGGACGTGCTGGAGGGATAGATTTATCACTCAGAGACTCCCTATGCTGTGGAATAAAATCCCGGTCCATGTGAGGCAGAGCACCTCGCTGACTCTGTTCAAGAGAAATCTAGACCTGTGGATGGGAGATCGTAGGTTTACCCCGGGAATCATCTCTGGGTCACTGCTGGACAGAGGCACAACAAACTAATGGGCACAGTATTTTTCATATAAGGGGTGGCGTAAGCCACAATAATTTGGGCTAGGCTTATAAATGCCTTAGGGCAGATAGCCTAGTATAAACCTATGAACCTATGAACCTTCCTCCTCCCTCTCTTCTTCCTGTGCTTTTGCACTCTCCCTGTTATAAGGAATACTGCAACAGTGAAATGGAAGGACATAGTGCAGCTGAGTAAGAACTTATCATAGTGGTTGATATCCTTCTTTTCACTGTTGCAGCATTTATTCCCTTCCTCATCCCCCCTGGTTCTTTTCTCTTCTGGATGTCCTTATTACCTTATTGGGGCTCTCAGTTCTGCGATGGTACATCTGAATGTCACCTTTATGCCCTGGCTGTACACAGTGAGCATATATGTGACATATGGCATACCTTAAGCAACCTAAAGGCTTTGGTATACTGGCCGGACATTACGCTGCCCTTAGCAGGGTGATCTCTACTGTAAGGAATACTGCAACAGGGAAGAGAAGGACTCCTACTATTATGTTAATTTCTTACACAATTGTACTTTACATATAAAATGACAAGGTAAGTGTGAAACCTGTAAAGAAAAGAACAGGTTATATTACTCTCATATGGAAATATCTATCTAAATATATATATATATATATATATATATATATATATATATATATATATATACCAGTAAGCAGAGGGCCCGTAAGCAGAGCCTTTTGTCCGAGGAGTACAGTTATGTTAGTAATATTCTCCACTGTAAGATGTTTGCAACTCTCAGTTACATTTTAGAACTAATCTTTTGCATCAAGCATTTCAACTGACCACTGTCCATAAAACAGGGATCCAGTCAATCATACCCTCAATTACACAACTATACAAAGAAGCAAGACATAAGCACCTAATGTTTCCAGTGCTGTCATGACAATACTAACTGAAATATGATGCATTCCTACTATATAGCAGTAATTCATTTAAAAATGAGTAGGAACAAGAAATCAAAACTCTGCAATACATATTGATAAATCCAGTCATGTGAATAAGCAAGTATCAGATATCCACTAGCTGCAAAAGAATTACATGCGACTCTAAATCACAAATACAAGTGCAATGGTCAGGGCACAGTCTTCATGATTTGTATGAGGGAGGTAGGAGGCCAAGGCTGACACCAAATAAGTGAGTGTGTATGCAAGTAAGAAACACATGTATATCTCAGGGTGTACAGGGTTTAGGACCTCTAACAACAGATGTACAGCAGTCAACAATACTGTTCAGATAGTTTAAATGTGTGTGAAGAGGTACTGACGTGAACAATTTTTCTGTGTGTGTGTGTGTGTGTGTGTGTGTGTGTGTGTGTGTGTGTGTGTGTGTGTGTGTGTGTGTGTGTGTGTGTGTGTGTGTGTGTGTGTGTGTGTGTGTGTGTGTGTGTGTATGTATGTGTGTGTCAGCATGAACACAATCAAGCACTGTGCTACCAGTACACATGTCCTCTTGGACATCTGTAAGCCATGCATGGCAGAATATCCAGTTCAGCACTGTCATCCCTGACCACAACAGCCACCTCTTCCATGAGTTGTTCTGCTATTTCCACAGTCCTGACTAGAAGATGGGGGTGCTAACTGAGCATGAACAATGTCTGTTGCATGAGCTCTCATCAGGACTGCTTCTAGAACCACAACCCCATGGCCTACCATGTCTGGGTGTGGACATGGCAATCACTGATGGAGCAGAGGATGTAGCGTCACTGTGGGAATGGGATCTTGCATGGCCACATCTGCTAACGCCAGAAGATGGCCATGTGGATGCCCGTCCTCCCCCAACAAACCTTGCATCACAAAAACTGCCAGATCCAGTAAATAGTTCCTCATTGTCCTCCCTGTCAAAACATGGAAATGAAATATGCGAGTTACAACCTTACTGACCCTCTGCACCCCAAGATTGTGCCTGTTCATCACTACTATCATCAGCAGAAGCTACGATACTCCAGCATCAGGTGGTAGGAGAGCCACATTACCACTCTAAGGATCACCTATGATAGCAAGCAATAAACACAACAGGCAGAAAAAAAGGAGAATAGCATTGGTCACATATTTTCTTAATAACAAAGGCATGTTAAACTTATAAACAGATGCTAAAGGTACAAAGAATAAACAGTCATATAGCTCTCTATATTATAAACAGTGTTAACAATAAACCAGTGTGTGCTTACCATGAGCAGGTGGGCTGTCAGCCTTCAATCCAGAAGTGCCTGTGTGAGAGAAATGGAATGGAAAGAAGTCTGATAAGTATCACAATGCAGATGAAACAAAAAAAACAAGAACAGATTACAATAGTGCAGTTTACAATAGTGCAGATTACAATAGTTCTCATAAAACATTCTGTATGACTGCAGTCTGGCTCACAGGGTTACCTCTGGTTCTATTTATTATACGGATTCGTATCACTTCACCTAAAGAACATTTCACTGAAAGTTCATTTCACCTAAAGCTCATTTCACTGACAAGTAATACTCTAAGGCAAGTCAAAGGTATATGTCCTTTTCCCCACTGTAATGTGATCCTGGTATTAGTATATATAGTTAGGGGGTGTGGGAGGGGTGCAGCCCCCTACATTGTGGGGTTTGGGATGGTAGCCCCCAACTTATTTTGCTTTTATGTTGTCTGGTTTTGTTTTACATTATTTGGTAAAAGGCAACTAGGTAGGTGATTTGGTCTCAGTGAAATGAGTGCCAGTGAAATGTTCTTTAGGTGAGGTGATACGAATCCATCTATATATATATATATATATATATATATATATATATATATATATATATATATATATATATATATATATATATATATATATATATATATATATATATATGTGTGTGTGTGTGTGTGTGTGTGTGTGTGTCTGTGTGTGTGTGTGTGTGTGTGTGTGTGTGTGTCTGTGTGTCTGTGTACGTCTGTGTGTGTGTGTGTGTGTGTGTGTGTGTGTGTGTGTGTGTGTGTGTGTGTGTGTGTGTGTCAGACATCTTAGATATATGCATGTAAAGATAAAACAATGACACTTGCGTCCTGCATATCTGGAAGGAAAGCGTATGATACTCTGGTTCTGCTGGCTACATAGCATCAATGTCAAAGAATTGGGTGGAACCCTCTGATAAGCTATCTTCATCTCTGATAGTGGACAGGGACCCCTTAGTTTCAGTTAATGGTAGTTCAGTAGCAGGCCCACCCCTGAAGCCACCTGCCATTACCCTAAGGCATGCAAAGGTTATCATGTCAGTTGCCAGGTGTCTTTTCTGAGAGCATATTCTGTCATGCCCTCTGACAGCATTAAGGTCATCGACGACCTGCTGCTATATCCTGTCTCTGGCTGATTGCTCACCTCTACATCTCCCTAACAGGAAAGCTCCATGGTGATGTAAGGCCTGGATAATGACCTCATTTTCTGCATCACTATATGGTGGCTTACAAGGTATAGAGATCTTCTTGGGTGCCATAACCCTGTAAAACACCAGTTGGCATAATGGTTAATGTATATACAAAAAATGAAAACACAGCTACTAACTCCAAAAAAACAAAACTGAAAAAGTGAGCTTGAAGAAACTGCAATTAGCTGAAGTAGCACCAAAAGAAAAAGTAATCATTGAACAAATACTTCAGGACAAAAGTTTAAGCTAAGTGCTTTCATTTGTATTTAATTATGAACTTCATCAAAGCTAAAAACAATACGGAGGACGTCCCTTAAATACATCAATAGTCACATGATATAATTTAAACAGCCATAGTTGTTTAAGTGATATCAGTCAAATAAAATGTTTTAAGAACTGTATATGTTGTAAACAATAAATAAATAAATAAATAATTAATCCACATATAATATGAGCAACAAATGACAAAATATTTATAAATGTAAAAAACTATTGCTGAAATTTAAGCAAACACTTAATATTAATGTTCGCATTTAAACCTGGTAATTTGTCAGCCTATAAAAGTACCTGCCCATTTAATTCCCTCACTTCTAAGAGGCAATTAATATTTCCACAAAAAAGGGCAGTATGTAACATAATCAACAAAAAATAAATTCTTAAAATTAAAACAAGAGTGTTTACCTAAAGCATTTGTGGGATCCTTCTTTTTGATAGCTGACACACGCTCATAAATTCTTTTTGAAAGCTTTCTGCTAGTCTTACCTACATATAAACACTTGCATGTTTCATAGATAGCTAGATAAACAATGAAGGTAGAACTGCAAATGAACCAACTTTTTGCTCAAAACTGTGTCCCTTTGTGCCTTAACACACCATTCAACCCCTCAGTGATAAATCTGCAGAGTTTGCAAACATTACACCAGAACTTCCCATTGTTCCCAGTGACAACTTCAATAGGAATGTTCTTTGATTACTTTTTCTTTTGGTGCTGCTTCAGCTGATTGTAGTTTCTTCAAGCACACCTTTTCAGTATAATGGTTAAGGTCTTCATCTCCCATGTGCAAGGTACAATGTTTGACCCTGTGCTCCCATTCCACCTCCTGCATCAACCTTCCCTCAACCACAATATATTAACAACTCAATTATCAGCAGAGATCTTATAACACTCCTGTAATGGTGATAACACAGGTTTAAACTTTGTAATACATTGTTGCATTCACAATAACAATTATAAGTGCTGCATTACAAAAGTAACACCAAACTGTTACAGCTGCCATACCCACTGCTGTGGAGCTCAGTCCAGCAGAAATACACAAACAGAACAAATTTCTCCTTTCCTGCTAACACAGATAAAATGCCAGACCTTACTAAATACTTCCATTATAATGACCTGCAATAAGTGTGAATACATGACGTATAAAATAAAATAATAAATTAGTCATGTAGCATTCAGAAGCATAATTGTAGAAATGCAGACATTGCTATGGCAAAGGGGTAAAAGAAAATACATCTAAAAGTAAACAAATTCTTTTCAGCGATCATTGCAATTCATCCTTTAATGTTAAACTAAAAGCTTTAGTTAAGAAATAGCAAAATACATTGACAATATAGTACTACAGAAAATAAATATATCTCCAATGTCTTGTATTACTACCAGAATCAAGCTCTGTGTTTCAAAAGAGTCTCTCTAGTATGATACAAGGGTGTTAGTTACAAGATTACCTTTATATATAGTGCAGAGTCAGCCCTGTGACCATTGTGAATATGCAAATGAGGTATTAGCATTACTGAATACCAAAAGCTGCAGTAAGTGTAAGTAATGTAAGCATGATGTAAGGGCGGCCACGGTGGTGCAGTGGTTACCATTGTCGCCTCACAGCAAGAGGTTCTCCGTTTTCATTCTCGGCTGGGGTGCCTTCTGTGCAGAGTCTGCATGTCCTCCCTGTGGTCACATGGGTTTCCTCCGGGTGCTCCGGTTTACTCCCACATCCCAAAGACATGCAGTAGGTGGATTGGACACTTTAAATTAGCCCTAGGTGTGAGTGTGTGCGTGTGTGTGCCTTCTGTGGAAGGTTGGGTGCCGAACTTGCAACCCAAAACCGTAAAACTCCACTGCCAATCATGACAGACAGATGGTCCGCTGTGGTGACCCCTAACCAGGAAAAGCCGAAAGAAGAAGAAGAAGAATGTAAGCATGATGTAAGGACCTACAAAAGTAGATGCATACATCCTAGCAATCAAGGAAGAACACTGAGATGTGTTCCCTGTTAATGGCTTGCAGGTGTCTCTGATTACCCTAAGTTCAGGAGCAATCAACTTTCAAAGTCTCCCCTCTTTGATATTCACCTAGTAAAGGTGTGGCAGGGGCACGATACTTAAAAAAGTCTGCAAGTACATTGACTGATTTAGGAGACCAACAGCTCTAACATTCGAATGCTGGCTTACATAACTGCAGTTACTGGCCACTAGCTGGATATGTTCATATTAAAGGACTACTAAAGGCATTGTTGAAAATTACACATGGCAATAAAACAGAGACAGAGTTGCTATTATAAAAGCATAGATAATGAAAGGATGCAGCAGACAGAAAGGGATATACCTGCAGTGTTTGCAGTTTTTATTTAATATCCTGTGAGTACCTGCCTATGTTAACTGTTTGTTACCTGAAAAGCGAAGTGGTACAGTGGTTAAGGTGTATGTCTTTCAGTCACAAAGTGCAAGGTTTTATTCTCACCACTGGAAAGAGCCTTAGCCTAGTATGAACCTATGAAGCCTAGTATGAACCTATATGGGAGATCATAGGTTTACCCCGGGTATCACTTCTGTGTCACAGTTAGACAGAGGCACAGTATACTAACCTCGAAAAAGGGTATAGCAAAATTCATTTAAAATGGGTGGTGAAAGCCAAACACACTCTGGCTAGGCTTATAAATGCCCTAGGGCAGATAGCCTAGTATGAACCTATGAAACTATGAACAATATCCCATTCATCTAGGCATACACAGTCAAATGTGAAACAATAACTTTCATAGCTTGTTTCTTTTGTAACACAATGTGTCTTGATACAAAGTCACATTATTATTTATATTTACACTATTTATCACTTTGCTAATATATATCTTTGCCTGTCGCAGCTCTGGGAAATAGTGTGAAATGATTGCTTTCAATACCTTTGTTTGAGTGCTCAAATCACTGCAAGTCCTTCCCCTTCTTGCAACATAACAAATGTGGTCAAACATGTAAAGTATTTGATCTACAATTTGTTATGCTTTTTTCTTTCTTGTATCATCTGCACACCACTTGGCAGCATGAAAATCATATTCATGGCTTAAGCAAAAGGGAAAAATAGTTTAGGCTGTCATAGGTAGTGCAAATCAGGCAGATGTCATTCCATGCCCATCAGCTCTCTGGATAGTACTCAGGAAAGAAAATACACCTCACAGGTACATTTTTCTGAGCACAAGATGTAAGTGCTAAAGTGTAAGTGATAAAGGATATCTGATACATGGTTCAAATTCACTTACATGATTCTATTACAGAGGATTGTCTGAATACATATGCAATCATGTTTTGTGATACTGCTGTGTTTTTGTATAAAAATCAACTGTTGTCAGCATTAACAACATGAGATCATTTGTGTGGCATGTCAACTTATACAGTATTTGTCAATAACTATAAGTCTGATCATTTTTCCACAAAGTACATTTGAGATGTTGCAAGGGTATGTGAGAAGGAAGAATTTTTCACTTGAATGCACTTCTTGCCCTGGTCATTGCTACATATACACATGTATTGCATTTCAGTTACTTTCTGTAATTTCTCTACCATATATTCCACTGCTAACATGTTTTTCATTTGCTGTCTGCTTGGCAACATGCAAACAGGATTCACTGCCAAAGGAAAAGCATGAAAAGTTTAGATTAGGCTTCCTTAGGTATCTGAAACATGGCTGGCATTGTTGCATGTGTGACACCACTGCACTGGCCCAGTAATCAAGGAGCCTCAATCTTCACCACTAGCACCTGTGAGGGACATGCACATTGGGAGGACGACAAGTACACACACAGTAAAGTACAATTTCCCTTAAGAGCACACAGAGATCACAGTCGGTCTGGGGCTAGTTTCTCCCTCTTTCTCCAGATTCCCAGTACAAATTCCCACTGGCACAGCTATATGGTTAAGATCTCAGCCGAGCAGTCAAGCCAAAACCTCCAACACCCTCTCTGCCCTACCCAAGTAGCTGACAAGCACACTTTGAGATTTGATTTTTATACAAATACACACACACTCATGGGAAAGGCTGACACAGTTTTACTAGCGATGCCCCCTTCTGCTCAGACTAAAAGGTAGTTATCACTGTCACCAGTCAGCTCTTTATCAGATACTATAAGGCCCTTCCCAAAGGCTGATCAATCCTACTGTGTGATGTTACTATTATCTAAATGGTAAGTGTGACCAAGATGTGCAAGGCTATTTAAGAATGGCCTGTACAGTGTCACCAAATACATATGTAAGTACTGTAAGAGCTTAAATATCTCTAAACAAACCAGCCACAATTAAAAGCTTTAAATATATTTAATAATAAACAATGAAAGTGCAAGACAGTACTCAATAACTCAACACAGTGACAACAGAGTTCAGAATCACAGGAAATGTTTTAAAACAACATTGCAGGACAGTCTCACATAAATACAGAAAACATTTAAACTAATCTTACTATATTCTTATCTATTTCTAAGAGACATTACTGTAATCTAGTACGTGCTATTAGCAAGCAGAAGTGCAGATGAGAGGATGCTTCTAGGTCCAAAGACAAATACAAAATGACAAATCTTTGAGAGAGTTTCCACTTTAATATCAACACCTTACTGCTGGGTTAACTGGATGGCATCACTATTTTTCACCTGCCTCCAGTTCCCAGGCTAAACAGATACCAACAGAATTTAACATTTCTCTGTGAAAAATACTTATCTCTCAGAAGTTCTAGATCTGGAAGTCGTAATACAATTAACACTTTAACATTTGGAACCTAGTAATTATTTTTGTTTCCAATCAATAGAAAAACCTCTAGCTTTAGACATTGTGTCTGCTTGCTGCACTGTAACTAACTTTTTATAGCACATCGTAAAACACTTTTAAATTATTTTCCTGAAGTTTCGCAAATTAACTCTGTATGTTCCAACTTCTGCTATTAATATAGTTTATATATATGTATGCTCTTTTCCAGTAGGGTACACTGTGGTTACATTCTTGAAGCTCAGTACATAACATGCAGATCAATACACACTTCTGCACCAGTAGTTTAATATCCACATAAAATATAGCTCTCTTAAATTTGTAAGACAAGCCTATGGATCATATTAATATTTACAAATGACATATTAACTTTTACAAAATTCCAGATAGCTGGGCTGGCAGCATTTCGGTTTGTCACAGCATGCAACCCCCCCCCCCCCCACAACAGGGAGCATACTTATATCAGTAAATGTATCTGACAGATGTCAAATTATGTGATATCAGGTATAACTGAAGTGAAATGAAAGAAATAAGGCACATGAAGCATTGTTCAAATCCTCTTTAGAGATCACACTGCAGTTATTCGTAATATATTTTTTAATTTTTTCCTTCTTTTTAAAGTCATTTGTTTTTTTGCTTGGCAGCATGCACCGTTCACTACCCAAGGAAAAAAGTAGAAAATGTAGTTAATGCTACCTTAGGTAGCTCAAATATGTCTGGCAATGTTGCACTTTCCTATGCACTCTAGACAGTACTGAGAGGAGAAATTCCATCTGTCATAGAACTATATCTGTGGCACAAGGGGTAAGGGCAGTGACATTAAGTAAATAATACAGCTTGCTAAGGGTTTCAATCCAGCTGCAAGATACTTTTCAAAAAGGGTGTGCAAGAAGTCCATTTCCCTCAACTTCTTGAAAAGAACTGTACCAGTGCGGAAAACTGAAAATGTTTCAGAGGGTCCCCTTCAAAAACCCGAACATTCACTTACCTGACATTTAAAACACTGAGATGAAAAGGCAGACGACCACACAACACTGACTTTCCACTCAAAGTAAGTAACTGCTTAGTCGTCCTGTTGAACTTTGTCCCTTACCCCTACAGTAGCATGATCTCAGAGCTGGTATATTTATTTAGGGAGGTGTAGCCCCCCCAATGGGTCTTTTTTTTTCTTCGGTTTACGTTTTTGTCTATGATGGTGAAGTGGTAACTTACCTGGAGTGGTAAGTCATTGTTCTGGGATGTCTGTGTTCTGCTGCTGTCAGCCTTTCTGTTTCGATGTTATGAGTTTCAGTAAGTGAAATTTCATTCTTGTAAAGCAGACCTGTTCCAGATGTTTCTTGCAAGCAATGTATCAGTAAGCCTTGCATAATTAAACTATGCTATTTAGCATATCTGATTAATGTTTTACAGATAAACACAACCAAATGTCTGTCCACTTTCCTAGATATGACAATAAATATATTATATATAAAATTAACTTTCATATGGATGATGGGCACAATCCTTTATTATAATCAGCATGACTCATCACATATCAAAACTATATGTTTAGCACAATTATGTCTTGTGAAGTATGTAAATAACATATAAACTGATCTGTATTAATTAGCACATTCAGCTGCATCCACTGAACCATAATTACAGAAAGACTGACTTTTACATATGAATGCATTCCAAGACATACTTACAACCGCACACATAGATTTCTCTGAAGTGTATCTCCGTTAATTTAGAAATCAATATATGTCAAATTTCCATGCTGGAAATGTGGTTCTCCTGTGGCAATGTCAACTAATACAATAAGTTGCGATTTTTTCATCCTTTAACCCATGGGTTCAATTCCCAGCTGGTAAAATAATATTTTAACATTGGTAAGCCCTAACATGACTATATGTAAGAATTCAGCACCTTTCACCTTCCAAAGTGCAACCTCAAAAGCCATAATATAAACCAGTCCATTGCTGAACATTGGAACCTGTGATAATGAGTGGAGCATCACAAATGGCACAGTTCAGTGCCACATTTCACACATTTACTGCTATGTCTTGTAAGTAAAGCAAATGTGTCTGCCAATCAGTCCATTTTCTGCTTTTACTTGTGCAAATGCAGTTGGCAACATTGTGCATATTTGTGCAATATTTGCAAGCACATGAAATGGACATATTTTGTTAGCTTGACCTTTGAAGACATAGCTGGCGAGGGAGAAAATGGTGCTAAATTTAGAGCACAAAGGTGGAGTGTTGAGCTGTCCAGGGTATTTGTGACACCCCTTGTGTAGCACTACAGATGTTATCTGCTGCAGGGATTATATTGGGTCTCAGTATAAGGCGAGGCTTGGAATGGCTTAGTCAAGGCTGTCTCCACTGCGTTAGAAGTCTGGACAAAGCTTAAAGTAATGCGGGGGAGGGGGGGCAAAGGCCCAAAATTAGGGACAGATTTTAAGATTTTGAATGTTGTTATTATAAACTTAGAAAATTGCTAGAATAACATGCTTTGTGTTAGAAAGCATTTTCTGAAGTATGCGATACCACAATGTCTGCCATTATTTTATTCCTTCAATCCCCAGTGATTTGCCTGAAAACCACATATTTTGTGAAAAACAGAATGAAAACATTAGACACAAATCTGGACATTCTGTGAAAATCTGGTCATTTGAGAGGTATGAGTCATTGTTGTTCTATGTCCGACATGCGTGTTTATCTTGCCAGTGCATACAGTGCAAGGATGAGATGATAAAAATGTGCAATTATCATGACAGAAAGTCACAGCAAAGTTTGATTGATAATCGACTGGTATATAGCAGTTAATGTGTATGTCACCCCATTATGTGGAACATGTCAGTGTCCCTCACAGTAACACAATGTACAGTAAGGGCAGTATCTACAGTTCATTATAAAATCATGTCATGGCATGTGACAGTCGGCTCTGTGTTTAACCTTCGAATAATGTTTACATCAAATGGCTAAATATTGAACCCAAACCATCAAATGATATTCAGCAAGCATTTATTTCAGTGAACAGAAAAGTAGCTAGTTGGCTGATACTTTCCTGTCTGCATTTTTCCCCACTGTAATGCAGTCTTGAAGTTGGTATTGAAATGATGATTTTTTTTTTTTGGGACAGGAAAGTGTTGGCTAGCTATTTACTTTCCCTGCTGAAGAAGTGAACGTTCTCTTAATGAACATTCGATGGCTAGGGCTTAATGTTTAGCCATTCGATGTAAATGTTATTCAATGGCTAAACACAGGCCTGTGACAATTGTAGTGATGTTACAATGCCCTTTGAAGCACAGTACCATATTTCTAAGCATTGCTTTTTACAAATATTCCAATGTCCAGTTTCACATAGTTGTTGTCCGCCGTCTCCCATGACACTTGCAACTAGTACATTGCTCTCTAAATTGTGTAGCCTAACTAGGTAAGGGGTTCAACATCCAACACAGAAGATGTGTGTTCGAAAAAAGTCTGTGTGTATTACTTGCTGGTGTATCCAATTCTCCTGAGAATAGTTAATTTAAATGTTGTCACATCTTCCTTATCCCAATTATTTACAGAAACTTTCTCTCTGAAACACACTGATGATTTCATCTTAACAAAGTGCAATCTCTCCCCTTAAGAGTTGGACTTCTTCTGTAGCACTTGTGACTAGTGCAATGCTCTCTTGAGTGTAATTAGATAGGTAGGAGGTTTGACGCCTGCTGTGGAAGACTTGCATAAATTAACTTCATTGCAAGTATTCTGAAAAATGTAATAAACTTTTCGTTGTTTGTAGCTATCCTGTAGAGTAGGTCATTTCATAGTTCAGCATATGAGTATGTATTGGGCTTGTTCTGACTCTTTTACTCTTGATTTAGTTTTTCTAGCTCTGCTTATTGTGATCTTACTGGAATTTTCTGAAACTGACAGGGCTTATCTGGAGTTCCTTCAAGTCAACATTATGTTCAGGAGGATTCTAATGTGAAGTGGAGGCAGAGACAACTTCTCCTATATATAAAGGTACAGTGCCTTCCTACATCAAGGTAATTCTCTCTAAAGTATAGATCTAATTTCTTTTTATCAGGGTGCTAGGAGTTTTCCCCTTTTTGCTTAAGTAATCATTTTACTTTCTTTACCATTATAGGCCTACTTCTCTGCTTAGTAGTCGCTAAAGACTTTGCTCAATACCCTTCCCTTTTTTTCTTTTCATATGAGAGTCATCTGTCTCTTCTTCAGTGAGTAGACTGAACTATTTTATCTATGAGATTTTCCTTTTTATTATTTATTCAACATTTGTTTACTGTGAAGTTTGGACTTGGAACAAGACAATTTTCAGCAGAGGCTTGGGGACAAATGCTCCAGATGCGTGGCTTTATAACATGGTAGGAAACCAGAGCACCCAGTGGAAACTCACAGGAACGACATACAGACTCCGCACAGAAGGCACCGCAGCCAAGAGTCAAACCAGAGAACCTCTTGCTGAGATAATAAAGCAAATCGCTGCATCACTGCATCTATTTATTCTTCAAACTGATTTCTTTCATTTCTTTTACAAACGTATCTAGCCCTTCTAATGAAAGTCATAAGCTAGTCCCGTTTTTGTCTTCCAGTCCAACATATTCCACTTTAAGTGCTGAAGCAGTTCTTTGAATTATAAAACGTCTGGGGCAATTATCACATTGCGCATTTAGTTCAGTACAAGAGCCACCGGGTGTAATGCTTTGTCTAAAGGGGATTATATTTCTCCCTGTGATAAAAGGTATTTCCTTTTGTCAAGATGTACAGATATTAATTCAGTTTTCTGTTTATCTGTTATTTTATAGTCACAAGCATATTTTGATTTAGCTGCAGTCATGTTCCTGGACTCCAATATCCATTCTATCTCCTTTTCTTCTGCAAGTTTAGTAATGGCATAGTGGCAAAAGCAGATTCCACAGTTGTAGTAGTTAAAAATTTAGCGCTATCTGATTCTGTATGCATACTTTCATGTGCAGCTTGTTAGCTAGTATTACCAAATGCATAGGCTAAATTATTGCTGTTATTAATTATGCAGCATTTTGATATGTCCCACTATCTGAGCATTAAGTGTTCCATTTTCTAAAAATATTTAAAACAAGCCATCTTGCATGGTAACGTTTTTGCTGTTTGCTGGCAAGGTATATGCAAATATGGCTTGAGATTTCCAAATTTCTGTTAACAAGAAATTCTTCACTACCTAGATGATCAGATGATGTAGAATCGCTCTGGAATGACAATTTTCTTGCATTGCTAGAGAGCATCCTTTCTAATTTATCTACCGCCAAGATTTTTAAAATTGCATTTACATTACTTATATTATTTACTCGAGGTTCTAGCCACAATTTCAAAATATGTATTAATTCAGCCAGCTATTCCCCTACTCTTTTCTCCATACCAAATGTTCATTTGTGAAATTTAAATAACTGTGCCTCTGGTGAGGCCCCAGCCTTTTCCAGAATGTCCTGTTTCAGGTTCTGATGGTATCAGTATCCTAAAGATTTATCCTTCTCTGAGTCCATTGTCAGATGTGAGAAAAGTATCCTGGCCTACTCATCATAGGGCCACTTATCTTTGATAACAGATTCAAGGCCTTAAGTGCCACTAGGACAGGTCACTCAACCCATACCTATCTGGCTTGCCCCCATTCTGAATATAAAGACAATACTGGTCATTTGTCAGTCATCTGCCTCCATGACTGCACCACAAGTAAATAACTGTACTTCAAAATGCTTTGTTGGGTATGATTTTTGTTTTCTATAGTCATTACAGACTGCATGTTGTCATCAATTTTAATTCACATTGCTTGAAAACTTACATCTAGTTGTGCAAAATGTTGGGCATGATAACTTGTGTTTAATATTACCCGTCAATCCAAAAGTGATCTCAGTAGCATGTCATGTTCCTTTGTTTACATTAGGATAATTTCTAAATAAACAAATTAGAACCTCTTACAAGGGTAGAGTTCTGATGCAATTAGCAAATGTAATAAAGTACATTTGCAGGAAATTTTGTATTAATCAAGCATTTTTGCTAGACAAGGTAATGTTTGTTCTTTTTTTCATATGTACCATGATTGCAGTCATTCATAACAACGGGGGGGGGGGGCACTGCCTCTGTACAGATGTGTGGGGGGTAGGGATTTATCACTTAGAAAATACAGATTATATAATTGCTCGCTGATGCTATGTCATACTGTGTTTTCAATACAAAGTAACATAATATACAGAATTAGGGTTAGGACAAGGATAGAGTTAGGGTTAGGGTTAGGCTACACATAGTTGTAGCACCTTACTCATGCGTTGTCCCTAACCCTACCCCTATCCCTGCCCCAACACTAATCCTACACATTATGTTACAAAAAAACCTTTCCCTAGCAGCTCTATTAATCAAGACAACACCTATGAGACACAACACTAATCTGTCAGATTACCAACCTGAGAACATTCACACATACACACTACTTGCAATGATGAATGATTGCACATTTTCAAGAACACCAGGTTTTGAGTCAACCATTCCTTTTCCTGCCTACTCCTCCATACATACACTATATAAAGCTTGAAGAAAACCAGATGTGAGTCTCAGAAATGCGCAGTCAGACATTTGTATATTCAGCCTTTATTGTCACTCATTTGGTTTCTCACATTTGTATTTTCTACAAATGAATTACAATCATATCTATATATATAAATATATATATATATATATATATATATATATATATATATATATATATATATATATGTCTATCTATATATGAAAGAAACCATAAACATCCATCAAAATGACAATTAGTGGATCCTACAATGATTGATACCTAATTTTAGCAAACAAACATCAATTTAAAAAGGATGGAAAAAAACAAAAACAATTCTAAGATCACACTACATTGGGGAAAGGTCATATTTCCCGATCCTCAATATACTGGCAAAGCTGGCATATTTTGATCAGCAGAACCTATTCTGGCAGATATTGAGCAGTTTCCTCTTCAACAGTAAATTGTGCTCCCATATAAGTACACATGCATAAATTATATAGCTAGATAGATAGATACAGAAAATATAGATACAGATATAGATATGTGTGTAAGCTAATTGATGCAGTAAAACATTGCAGCACAGACTTATTGACAAAAACTTATAGGCACTCAAGATGCCAATGGTTGAACATAACTGCTTCAAAAAAACAAGAAACATAAACAATCAGCATGCAAATCTCTTTTTGCAGGGGGTGGGCAAGTACCCCCACACCTCCTTCTACTTATATATACCAACTCGAAGATCACACAACAGCAGAGAAAAGGCATATTTCTCATCTTCATTGTTACAGTGATTTACCACTGACACCTTTGATCAGCTGATCTATTGAGAAAATGGAGCCAACACAATAACTGCTGAACAAGCCAAAAACAATATGTGTTTATGTGTGTATGTGTGTGTGTGTGTGTGTGTGTGTGTGTGTGTGTGTGTGTGTGTGTGTGTGTGTGTGTGTGTGTGTGTGTGTGTGTGTGTGTGTGTGTGTGTGTGTATATGTGTGTGCATGTATATACATATATATATGGGTCTACTTCTAAATTTTGAACTTTCAAAATGTTGACTTTTTTAATGGTCGAGGCCATAAGATTAAAGTTTTGAAATGTCAAACTATTTAAATGGAGACTGCTGTACAGAGCAGAATGGTAAATTTACTGTTTTCCTCACTGTAGTGTTATTTCAGATTTGGTATATTTACATAACAGGGGGTTTGAGGGGTGCAGGGGGGTTGTCCCCCTGCAAAAACGTAAAAAAAAATGTTTCTTTTTTTTTTTTAATTTAAATTTCGAAGTTTCAAAACTTCGACCTTATGGTTTCAACCATAAGAAAGTCAATGTTTTGAAAGCTTGAAAATTGGAAGTAGACTCTGCATTGCTTTGGCTAAACCACAAATGGTCAAAAAATGACTGAAAGTACATTTGACTGAAACACCATTTTGTCAAAAGCTGTAGAAGTCTATAGATGGTATTTTGGTTGTTGTTTTTATCAAGGGACTTGTTAGGGACATAATTTAGAAGAGTTTATGTGTACTTGAAAAGCTCACCAACATGTTGTAACCCCAGATTTGTGCATCAGCCCTGATTCACTGTATGTGATGTTTTTTTTTTTTTATTTTCTCCACTAGTGTGCAACTAAGGAGATAGAATATATAATGGGGGAAGGGCTAACAACGCTTTTAGTGGTATATATGTTGTGCAGAATGTTGTAAGAAATGGCTTTTCAGTCAAATGCACTTTCAGATATTTGCACCTGTTGTTTTCTTTCTTTCTTTCTTTCAGTCAAATAAATTATACAGAACCACACGTATGCGCACACACACACACACACACACACACACACACACACACACACACACACACACACACACACACACACACACACACACATTCTTCCTTCATGCTTTTCTCTCTTCAGCAGCCAAGAATCATCCTCACTCACTCTCTCTTTTCTGACTTGCATTTGATTCCATTCACTTTCTGTTTGATTACTGTTATTTGGTATTTTTTCACCTGCAATGGATTGATGTCCAAATTAGTCAGGACTGGTTCTCTCAGCTTTATGCCCAGTGGCTGACAGGGTAAACTCTAGTTGCTCCATGATCCTGAATAGGTCAGAGTGGGTATTAAAACATGAATGAATACACAGAAACTATACAAACTCTTGCAAAGACAATATCTCCCATTTGCCCCAGCACTTTACAAAACACAAACAGTTCAGTGCCTTCCTTCTATATACAACCTGTGCCAACAACCTTTATCGGCAAACTCCTTCAAAAACTCAAACCTTGCACCCCTTCTGCCGACTACCTGCCAGCAGAATACCTTCAAATAGCTTCCAAAGTCATAGCATATCCCATATCCATCCTTGTAAACCGAAAAATCATAGAAGGTAACATCCCATCCATATGGAAAGTCTCCCATATAATCCCCTTACATAAAGGAGGCAAATCCACTGATATCTCCAACTTCCGACCAATTGCATTATTCTCTCCTTTGGCCAAAATAATGGAAAAATGTATTCACCATCAACTACTTCAACACCTGCTTCACAATAATTTACTTGCCAACTGTCAGCACGGCTTTAGGCCCTTTCATAGTACAACTACCGCCCTTCTATCTTTTACTGACTATATAAACAATAATCAAAATAATAACTTTCTATCTTCTGCACTATTCATTGAACTATCAAAAGCCTTTGATATGGTTAACCACGACTTACTAATCAATGTGCAAAAAGCCCAATCTCTTGACCCACAAGCAATACTTTGGTTTACATCCTATCTAAAAAATAGACAACAAGCATAATAATCTCTCCACACCCCTCCCAGTAAACATTGGAGTCCCTCAAGGCTCTATCCTAGGCCCTCTTCTATTTTCCATTTTTATTAATGACCTAAATACTGTTGTTCCTCAAGCCACATGCATACAATACGCCGATGATTCTACTTTAATCTGTACTGCTAAGTCATCAATCTCTCTTCAGACCCTTACTCAAACAGTATTTAACACTGTTGAAAATTGGTTCACCCATCATTGCCTCCTCCTAAACCCTAAAAAAATTAAATTGTTACTTTTTGCTCCCACCCAAAAGTCACCAGAGTTCCACTTCACAATTACCTCGAACAACGGAACTACTATTTCCCCTGACACTACCACACGTCTACTGGGCATAACCATAGATAATAACCTCAGCTTCGATGATCATATCAACAATACTATACAGACTGTCAATAAAAAACTAAGCTCCCTGTATAGAATCAAACCCTTCCTCACACCACTAGCTAGAACCTCCATTGCCCAGACTCACCTAACTTCTACCCTATTCTATGCTTCTGCCATATACATCAATCTATCAAAACACAATCTAAGCAAGCTTGAAACTAGCTATAATAACATAGCTAGATTTGTCACTGCCACCCACTTCAGAACCCACCACTGTCACAACCTTAAACAACTCGGATGGTCAGAACTACAAAACCATCTACTGTATAATCAACTGGTTATCTCACATAATATTCTTTATCACCCAAATAATACCCCAATCCTCTCTAACCTGATCTCCCCTTATACAAATCTTGCAACACTTTGCTCAGCAAATAAGCTATTAATCTCCAACATTAAATCTAACAATAAAGCTGGGGACTCACTTGTTACTAACATTGTAGGTAAAATCTGGAACAATCTTCCTAGTACACTCACATCTCTCTCATCCACACCACTCTTAAAGAAACATCTCAAAGAACATCTGAAAATTCATTGGCTTTGTCCCTGTTCTAAACCTGACTAAATCCTACTTTCTCCCCCTTAATGCTGTTCTTTCTATACCCCTTCCTTCTGGCCTCTGTCCCCTCTACAGCTTTAATCAATAGAATCTAACTTTATTCTAGTCCTTCTTTTTTTCTTTCTTCTACTTTTCTCTCTTTCTCTTTCTCTGACCTACAAATCATTACTTTAGAACTCTGAGTGTTCTTGTACTCGATTGTATTTCTAACCTTTGCATAGACTGTGAGATATTATTCATAGACACAATTTCTACTTTTATATTGTATTTTAAACCTTGCACAGACTGCGAGCCATTATTCATAGAAACAATTTTGATTCTCTCAAAACATTTTTAATCTCTTTGTATTTGAATTTAGTCATTTTTAATTATTGTAATCTTTTTTTGTAATTTACTAATGCTTGGAGCTTATCTCCCTGGGCCTCTACTGAAAATGGACATGTATCCAGCTAGACTAGCCCAGCCAACAAATGTAAAATAAAAAAATAAATAAATTATTGAATAAATGAATGAATAGTTTGGAAACTCCCATCAAGCTTAAACCTATTTGCAGCAGAGCATTTATATCACATCATCGAAAGCTGAAAACACTGAACACCATTTAATTGAACCTAAATAATCTAAAGCACACAATATCAAACATTCAGAACAGCAATTTTTTTTCCCAGGGAAAAAATTCGCTATTCCGAAACACATTCACACAACACAGGCAACCCAAAAAAACAGCAATCCACACACTTACACTTAAAATCATACATCTAACCCTACATTAAACTATACAAACACTACTATGTATCCACTTACCTTAACCCAACCCTAACCCTAAGGTCCGTCACTATCGCACACTCACCTTACCCGCGCCCTAACCCTAACTCACTTAACCTGCCCCTATCCCTAAACTCTGTCACTATCACACACTCACCTCACCAGCGTCCTAACCCTAACTCACGTAACCCATGCCCTAAACCTAACGTCCACACAATCACACACTTACCTGAACCCCCGTAACTTTCCACCACAGTGCTAAAAATAGCGAAGCCACAGAAATGGACAACCAAATTCTTTCCCTAGGAAAAAATTCGATGTTCTGCAGCTTCGCTATTTTTAGCATTCACTCAATAGTGTTCGACATTGTGGCATACGACATTATCGGCTTTCAATAACGTGATATGAACCCACAGCAGATCCTTAAGTGAAAGTCCCCAGATATATACATTTCAGTACCACAGGTAAATAAGGGCTGAGGCTAGAACTGATCAGTACTCTAACCCAGTAAACAAATTCAAATAAATAAATAAAGTTAATTAAGTAATATTAATTAATTAATTAATTCTGACCATCTTCTATAGGACTTTATTTATCTCATATGGTATTTTAATTTTCAGTCTTTGTGGTGAAGTTCTGTCCAAGTAAATAATGTAAGATGCATGCCTAAAACGTTGCTGTTTATTGTTTATCACACAGGTTGTTTTTGCTGTCTATATAAGTTATTGTGTCAGTACACTGGTGTAGACATTAGCATTCTTACATCATAACTCTTATTAATTAGCATAATTACGCTCTGCGTACATTTTGTCTGACCAGCCTGTGTCCACAAGTTTTTCCACTGCTTCTTTTTTCTTACCACATCCCAAAGACAAACATATAAGTGAACTGACAAACCTTGAAAGCACCATCAGATGTGTGAGTGGTGTATGAATGTGTATATAAATGTCCATGCATTCATATGTGCATGAGTGTGTGTGTGTGCGTGTGTGTTTGTGTGTGTGTGTGTGTGTGTGTGTGTGTGTATGCTTGTGCGTGTGTGTGTGTGTGTGTGTGTGTGTGTGTGTGTGTGTGTGTGTTGCACATTCGGGAGTAGACTTTACTGTGCCTAATTCTTATTGGTGGTTGAGAGGATAAGGTTGACCCCCCCCCCATCTGCACTGCCCAGAAATACGATAAAGTGTTTTTTTCTAAAACTGAATGAATAAGCTATTGTTTTACTATCTTATCTTTATTCTTCTGTAAGAATATCATGGCTGAAAAGGATTGTTGTAGTCCAGTCAACCTGCAAGGTGTACAATATGAGTACATTTTTATGTACTTTTTTTTTTATTTATTTGTTAACCAGGAAAACATTGTAGACATAAGGACCCTTTTTTCCGGTAATTCTGGAGCACTGTCTGGTTAAGTAACATGCTCAGGTTTGCACATTTAGCAGGTGGAAGTTAAGGGTATCAAACTATGACTACAGAATGAAGCTTTACCTGCTCCTACACATGGCTCTCTGATCTAAAATGCCAAAGTGCTAGCATGAAAACTCCGGATACAGTCTATTATTCACATCCAATGATACATCTTTGCAGTACATTGGCATACCAGAAAAAACAATATTATGTTAAGCATCAAATATTTAGAAACATGAGTAAAGTGCAATGCATAACAAAAAGCTATGTCAAGGCATTAAGCAGGACAACAAAAAAGGTGTCCATACTCCTGAACAGTATTATTGTAATGATCACAAGTGAACACATACACAAGTATTTATAACCACACAGATTAAAGGAAGAATGTAAAGCAGGACATTCCTAAGGAAGTCTGAAGTATTTAGCTTAAAACTGTGGTGGAACACTCTGTGCAGCATAATACGTTAAGAAACGGAAAAGATAGAGATAAATTAACGAGAACTAAGTGAGAAATGTATGCAGATGAGATGGAGAGGACTAGGAATAACCTTATATGGAGGGATGGAAGTTTACAGGATAGTACCAAGTAGGAGTAGTGTCAGTGGAATTGATTAGGAAGGTAGCCTGGGGGCGAGGACAAGAGATGCTGTAAGGAAAGACTAATGTGAATGTAGTCACATGGGAAAAGACTACCAGGTGAGAAATGAAATAATGTTATGTATTTTGCAGTTAAAAATGTGCTTAGAATAGTATGAACAAAAGTCTACGTTATATCCCATTATAGGTCTTATCAGTAGTGTAGAAAGACATAACATGACTACATTAGACCTGCTACTAATTTCTTTAGTGTCAAAACAATATCATACCAAGCACAAAGTCTAGTTTGCAACTGCATTATCACACAAAACTACAGCTTCACACATAGTGCAGGAAAGTTTACAATTTTTCCTGTCAAAGTACAAGTTAAAGAATATCCTAATATTAATGGCCATATTTATTATCTTTACATTAACGTATCAGTTTGCTAACAAGATTTGGTAGTCTAGCTGTGTCCTCATTATGTCACATGAGTTCCTATTGTATCATCACTATCCCCAAATTACCATCCTGAATAGCAGTGGGTCACCATCAGAGTGAGAAATGAGATGTCATAAAGCCTTTTTTCATAGACTAGGTCAAGAACAATCTGTTATATTGTTGCCTTCTATTGGCACCTGGGAAGCATAGTAAGGGGTTGCTAATGGGTAAAGGCAAACATTGCAGGAAAGGTAATATGGCTGCAAAAGTGCATATTTCTCTACATTTGAGTCATTGCATTGCTGTACAGAAGAAGGGGGGGGGTAAAGAAGCTTGGACAGCTGTTTATAGGATGGAAATCAGTCACATCTCCATGACTTTATTTTACATGAAGAGGTCACCAAAGCATGATGGATCTGACAGGGTTTTATGCTGTTGCATACAAGGCAGCCATATTTAGTCCAAGTAACCACTGCAGATCAATAAGGCCAAGGTCAAAAATAGGTACACAATCAGACCAAAATGTTAAAAGACAGTATGTTTGCTATTGAGTAGCATTGTTTAAAACTATTTTGGTGCTGGTAAGTTTATAAGACTGGGACAGAAGTTTACGACTAATTACTATTTCTTATAAATGAAAATTAACAATTGTATTGTTTCACTCAATGTACTAAAATCACCTTTTAATACATTGGGTTATGCTATACCCTTTAAATGCTAACACTTTGCTACACATTAGAATTTGCAGTTACAGTATACCCATTTATGCATCTTTCTCCACCATTTCAAGTTTCAGCTTGAATCCTGCTTCTGTTTCATGTTGTTAATTTGTAATGCAAAGGTCTGTCTCTTAGAAATGTAAGAAAACAGCAAAACTTGTGTAGTTTTTGCCTGAAGTTGTTTCTCTAGTGACATATATCGTCACAGAAGACTTTATGAGCTTGCACCAATGAACTGAGTGTGTGGAAAGACAAGCATGGCTTTTCAAACAAGGTTACACAAGGTCAAGTGTATGCATGTAAGTATATACTACAGGGCCAAGATAAATAAATTAATGGGAAGTAAAAAGATGGTGATTTATTCCTTGAATTTTATAGTATATGATTCATTTTATATTTAGCGTACTGGCAAAAAAGGTTATTTAATGTACTGTGTAGATAAAACTATGGCTAGTCAGCAAGTCAGTAGGGGATCTGATAGAGCAACATTTTTGTTCCTTATTCTAAATTATGAAAATGAAAATTCAGCAGTGATTCAGGTCTGCTTTTCTAGGCACAATAATTAAGAAGGCATGAAGAGAAAGCACTGAAGTTAAACACAGTGAATGCTGCAGATAATGATAGCTGCTGCAAGACCATTTTACCCCAAACATAAATATGTAAAATCTTTTGTCACAGAACAGTATCAAGAATAATATGTAATGAAAATGAACAGTAGATCAGAATCCAATATACAAGAGCAAAAGCTGAGAAGTGGTCTGTTTACCAAACTGTGCAGTGCTCCCTAGGAAATGTATTTTCCAAATGTGGGACAGATTAGAGATAAAAGCTTGCTTCATAGTCTTTAATATGAAACTTTGCAGGAGCAGTTCAACAGGAATAACATTCGAAAAAATAAACTACAAGAATAACAATGATGTTTGTGAATATGAATACACAGTGTATGAATAGGCAGGGGGTAAAAAGGATAGGGATGACAATAATAGATGTCTTTACTGTGAATGGCAGCAGGCTTGTACAGCATATTTCCACTTGAAATGATTCAAAAAACACAGAACAGGTTTTGTCTTGTGACTATTTATTATAAATAATGACATGACTAAATCATATTGATATTAATAACCAATTAATAATAAAGATAACCAATTAACTATTGCAAGCCACGAATGTAAATAATTAATAAACTTCTCAGTAAGTTGGCATCCTCCAGCCTGTTCCTTTCTGGCAACTTATGGCATATGTCCATACACCAAACCCCTTGGACAGATCTCACAACCCACCAAATTTGGGGCTTAACACTTTCATCCCTGATAACTTGCCTTTTAACCTTGAATCACAGATCTTACCAACCTGTCAATAGCACGAGATTCCACTGAACTAAAAGGGTGGGAAATCCAAAGAAGGGTTGAGGCCACAATGCATGCTGTTCCCTCTCATTCATGGCTTCTTTGACCTGTGGAATTTAACAATATACAAAACAATTGACTAATTGAGAAAACATGGTTTCACAAAATGTTCAGGTTACCAACTGTTTAATAGATAACTATAACTACGAGTTAAACAAATCCAAACCAAAATCATTTAAGTGAACTCCATCCTGTCCATAAAAGTCATGGTCAAGTTTTGCTAGATCATCATGTACAATGAGAGGGATGCCAGGAGAACTTACTGCTTGGACCAATCAGTGATTGATAATGTCTGGATTGTTCTATGGCTGATTTCTTCAATGCTCCATTCCAATAGATTCTTGGAACTATAGAAGACCAGCAAGCAAGTAATTTAGGATGCCTCAAAACTAAGTTGTGAAGGTCCCACAATATTCTAACCAGCAACAATTTCTTTGGGACACTGGAGAGATCCCTACCTCCCTGGTGAAGTATTAGGGTAGTGGATGTAGGTCAATTGTCTAGTAGCTTGTGGCAAACATATCATAGTTGAAACCAGAACAATCCTGGCACTCCAGCCAATAGAAAACCAGTCTTTTTTTATCCAAAGAACATAAGAAGTTGGCAGCGTAGGATACCACTCTGTGTATAAATAAATGCCCCAAAATCCACACCGCCTTCTCTGATGAAATATAAAATACTGAGGTTATATTCTAATGTAAGAAAGGTTAGCTTCAGACCTCCACCTCTCTATTCTCTTTAAATCATTTGCCAAATGCTCTTCAAGTGCAAGGTCTGATGTCTTACCTATGGGAAATGACTGAGAAGAATAGCCACGTCCTACATAAAACCATGTTGGCTTGAGGGGGGGGGGGGATCAAATTTAAAAATTTAAATCCATCTTTAGATTCAAAAGGACCAACAACCTTATTACTGAATGAACCTACCTTGATGTATACATTCTTTTATTAATGGCCTGAATAAACTGCTTTGTTGTTAGAGTAAAATTATTACCCTCCTGTTAGCAACGTTCTCCCTCCAAATAAAGGTGGCAACCCATATATGTAGGATTTCTAAAAAAGTGATATCTCTCTTCCTTTCCTATAGATAAGATGAGGTCCATTTTTTTAGAAACATCTGCCTTGAAAATAACCTCCAATTTCCAATCCTACTGCTGCATCTGTAAATAGCTGCATCTCATCAGAGGAAATCAAGGGGTTCTGTCAAAGTGTGACCCCACTGTAATGATTCAAGAAGGCCTTCCATAATCTGAGGTCTTCATTAATCTCACATGTGACAAAAACACAATGATGTTTACCTTTCTGATCTTGATAAGTATCTGAGGAAGGTCCTGCCTGGTGAGATGGTCCTGCAAGCACAACTGATGAGTCCATGAAAGTGCACAGCTTCTTTGACTCTAACCTTTCTCACGTTGAGGAACCTATCGATGGTAATGCCAAGATGCAGGAATTTTTCAGCAGGAAGTTAAAGGTGGTAGACAGGACATCAACTACTAAGCCTAAGAATATCATGGCTTGGTGGGGACCTTGTAATTTATCAGGCACGAAGGGTACACACAAGTCATTGCAGAGATCCTTGAAGCCTGCATGCCTAGTTTTACACCCCCTTCCCCCTTTCAAATTATGAAAAGGTCATCTAAATAATGGACAACAGCTTGTTCTAACACCTGTTTTTGCCAACACCAGTGAAAGACAGGAATGAATGTTTGAAAAACTGAGTAATCTAGGGAGCATGTCAAGTCAAGGGTTGTCAAATTGTTTGATATACTCTGCTGCGAGGTCAAGCAAAGCTTAGTGCATTTTTGTTAGATCCTTGTCTATAAACACATTGATGAAGGATGAGATAGGTGATTAGTTAGGTGATACTCTCCATCATTCTATTTGGGTACCATCCCAATGGGCAAGAACTTAAAGGTAGGTCAAGGGGTTGTGCAAAAGGGACAGTGATCCTCCCCACCTGAGACTCTTTAAAATCCTTGAATACTATCTCTTTGCCTTTGACTGAAGATAAGTTCTTCACAATTTTTGGAGTTTTGAGGGGATGAAGACCCAAACTCTGTGATGTAAAATTGTGCTGCAGTCTTGTTAGGATACTTGGATAGCACTTCAGCTAGCTTAGTGACTATGCTCGGGGAATGATACAATCTGACTGTGTGCTTGGACACAAGCCGGGTTGGCCCAAAATAAATGAAAAATATCCCTTAGGATGAGGCATCCAAAGAAGGATTGGAATTTTTTCAACCTGATCAGTAATCCAGGTCAGGATGACTTGTCCGGCCTTCGACCAACACCTGCTGGCTTGATGATCTTTCCTGCAATATGGATAAGTATGGGCAAACCTGCAGGAAGACCAGTAACGTATCCTGTTATTAAAGGCCCAGCAGTATCTGATGTTGTACTAGGAGTTGATGGGTAGTGATACATAAGGTATGGGCAGTATCTGATGTTGTACTAGGAGTTGATGGGTAGTGATACATAAGGTATGGAGCTTGTTTAGCATTATGCCAAGCAAGATATCTGGATGCTGCTAATCCACCAGTGGAACTTACCTTATGCTTTTAATTTTCTGAAATACTGATCATATCAGGGCCACAACATTCCCCTTAAATGTGTTCCACTTCCCTAATTGAAAGAAACAAGACCAACATGGGAATGGCCTGACTGGACAGGTTTTCAATGAGAATGGCCATATATACAGTAAAATCCAAAATCCAGTTGTCCCAGCTTCTGATTATTCCTTTGGAGGAGGCTTTCTTGCCCAAAGCAGACAATGCCGCCACATTCTTTCGAACCTGTATGCTCTGACTCAATAATCCAATGCATTCCTTCTGTGTAAATTAAATCAAAGATATCTACATATTCTCCCTGGACAGCACCTTTTTTTTCTTCTCAATGGTTCTACACCACCCCATGGAGGCACATCAGCTAAGGCCACCAGTGAGCCCTCTAGGCCTCCTCCCACAGGATACTCCAGCAGTAGGAGAGGTGGCTGGGCTAGGGTGTGGTGGCTACTCTTCATCTGTTCTTGCAGAAAAATTTACATAAACGAAGAAAAGTGAAACAACAAATATTCGTAATAAAAAGAAAAGATAACAGAGGGAAAGAGAACAGGACACAAACAACAATAGTCAGTATGATTTGCCGCACTTTCTTAAAACAGACCCTGGAAGAAAAGCAGTCAGAGGAGTGATGTTTATGCAAGTGGTTGCTTAATGCCTATTTTAAGACAGGAGATAACACTGGGGTATATGGCTGGCTGTGCCTCTGTCACCAGTTTATAGGACAGTGACACAAGCTGTGGATGTTAATTAGTATGTGTTCAATGTACAACAAAACTAGGTAAAACTAATCAGATTAAACAAACTAAATTTTCAGCACTGTGGGAAAAAAGGGTTTGTGGAAAGGACATACAAAATGTGGCAAATGCAGGGGTATATGGCACAGAAAGGAACATTGCCACAATTAACATGGCTCAGATTAACAAAATGCAAAGGCAATGGACAACAAATTATTGCTGCAAGATTCCAGATGAAAAAACTAAGGCTTATTGCAATGATAAACAGCTTTGTTACAGTTATCATACCCTGGCACACAGGAACACCTGCTACAGTGAAGGATGATGACATAGGTATCATACCTGCCAGACAGGAGCACCTGTTAGAGTGAATGATGGTGGCACAGGTATCACACCCTGCCACACAGAAACACCTGTGCCACCATCCTTCACTGTAACAGGTGTTGGTGGTGGCACAAGTGTTCCTGTGTGTCAGGGTATGATACCTGTGCCACCATCCTTCACTGTAACAGGTGCTCCTGTCTGTCAGGTATGGTGGCACAGGTATCATACCCTGCCACACAGGAACACCTGTTACAGTAAAGAATAATGGCATGGGTATCATACTTTGGGACACAGGAACACCTGTCACAGTGAAGGATGGTAGCGCAGGTATCATACCCTGGCACACAGGAACACCTATTACAGTGAAGAAGGATGATGGCACAGGTATTATACCCTGGCATACAGGAAAACCTATCACAGTGAAGAATGGTAGCACAGGTCATACCATGGCACACAGGATCACCTGTTACAGTGAAGGATGATGGCAAAGGTATCATACCCTGGCACACAGGAACACTTGTTACAGTGAAGGATGATGGCACAGGTATCATACACTGGTATAGGAATACCTGTTACAGTGAAGAAGGATTATAGCACAGGTATCATACCCTGGCACACAGGAACACCTATTACAGTGAAGAAGGATGATCGCACAGGTATTATACCCTGGAGCACAGGAACACCTGTTATAATGAAGGACGATGGCACATGTATAATACCATGGCACACAGGAACAAATGCTATAATGAAGGATGATGGCACAGGTATCATACTTTAGTACACAGGAACACCTGTCACAGTGAAGGATGGTAGAAAAGGTATCATACCCTGGCACACAGGAACACCTGTTACAGTGAAAGATGCTAGCACAGGTATCATACAATGGCACACAGGAACACCTGTTTCAGTGAAGAAGGATTATAGCACAGGAATCATACCCTGGCTCACAGGAACACCTATTACAGTGAAGAAGGATGATGGCACAGGTATTACACCCTGACACACAGGAACACCTGCCACAGTGAAGGATGGTAGCACAGGTAGCATACCCTGGCACACAGGACCACCTGTTACAGTGAAGGATGATGGCACAGGTGTCATATCCTGGCACACAGAAACACCTGTTACAGTGAAGGATGATGGCACAGGTATAATACTCTGGCACACAGGAATCTACTTCTCTGAAGTTCAGGCCAGCATGAAGGGTCTCTGGCTGACAGAGTTTGCAAATGATTGCAAGTTGGGAGCTATTATTAACTCCCCAAGTGATGTTAACATCCTACAGAAAGGCCTCAATAAGACCAACGACTGGTGTCAGAACTATGCCTTAAGTTAAATGCCAGAAAATGTGTCGTTATCCCCTTTGGGAAAAACCCAGTTCCTATGAATTACCACATCAATGGTAGTCCACTGAACACAGAAGGCGTTATAAGAGATCTGGGAACACAGGTTGACAGCAACCTCTCTTTTGCCTGCCACATTGCAACCGTGGTCAGAAAGTCCTTCTATGTGGCACATCTCAATACTAAGGGTTTTGCATCAAGGAAGAAAGAGGTCATTGTCTCCCTCTACTCTTCCCTCATTAGGGCAATCATCGAGTACAATTTACCATTTGGCATGTGCATCACTAGACACCTGCAACAACTGGAAAGGCCGCAAATGTACCTCACAAAGAGGATCTTAGGCCTTAAACATTTGTCTTATATGGACAGACTCAAAAAACTGCAACTATTCTCTGTCTCATATTGCCTCCTTAGAGGCAATATCTGCTTGACTTACAAAACCATGTCTGATCCAGCTCTGTTAGAAATGCTACATCTAAATAAATTCCAATCCCTCCACACCACATGCTCTAGAGACCTCAACCTCATTACCACAATCAACAAAACAAGCTGGAGGGACAGGTTCATAACCCAGAGACTGCCCATGCTATGGAATAGACTTCCCATACATGTTAAACAGAGCACCTCACTGGCCCTCTTCAAGAGAAATCTTGATGAGTGGATGGGAAATAGAAAATTCACCCCAGGGATCACACCAGTGGCTGTACTCGACAGAGGCACTGGGAACTAAAGTCAGGTGGCATGATGCCAGGATAATGCTATGGGCTAGGCTTGTAAAGGCTCCAGGGCCATTAGCCTAGTACACACCTATGAACCTATGAACCATCTTTCCCATTTATCCCCTATGTTTGCATATTGAATTTGTGTTCAGTTTTTCTTTAGCTGGAAAATCTCAGATGCTCTATTTATGCGAATTTTCCTTCCCTTCAATTGTAATTTCCTACACTGCATTGTTCCTGTTCTATTTTTAACTGGTATACATAGCTTATTTTCCACCTTGTACCCATCTTTTAAAAGTTGCCCAAAACTATGCATTCAAGTTCAGAAGGTGAATAGTCTCTTCCCAAATGTTTTGGACCTACTGTTTTAAAGACTGGGTAAAGGGCGGGTCCCCATTTTCTAAATCTGGGGGTAGGTGTGGGGGTCTGACTAGGCAACAGAGGTAAGTACATGTTGGTGTGACGTGTGACTTGAGGAGCTTACTGGAGTAATGTTAATGTCCTGGATCCAACTAGTACGAGAGCATGCAATGAGCCACGTATCCAGTCAGCTAGTGATGCTCCAATTCTGTAAAAGGTGTAAACATTCGTATTTGAATGGAGTGCCCTCCAGATACTGACCAAGTCAAAGCATGCACCATATCTTTGAGAACCAAAGTTCACCTAGGTATCCTAATATTTCTAGAAATCAATCTCTTTAACCATAGTTCTAGGACCAGTTTAAAATCCCCTCTGACCACCATGGAGTGTTGCAAGGGTGGGGCAAAAGGACAGCTTCCCCATTCACAAAGTGTTAGAGGACATGATCCTGAAATACATTTTCCTGCATTATTCCTTTTGTACTAGCATTTCTGAATGCTGGTACAGAAAGCAAGTTCAGTGTATTAGCACTTTGTATGGGATAAGCTGTAGCAAGCTAATGGCTACAAATACAGCAATCAACATCCTACAGTTTAAAATGAAAAAAAAAACATGTTATATTTTATTTTATTTTATTCATTTTTCAATCTTATTCTGAAAAGATGGGACATGGAGGTGTTAATATTTGTCTTGGAAAGCTGATGTAAGAAAGCAAACTTTTTTTTTTTGGAAGGGGGTGTGTACCAGCTTTAGCCTTCCATGGCTATTCCATTGTAGTGGACTTTTTTTAAATTGGTTCTTCCAATGAAGAGCTAGGGCAGGAAGGTGACACATGCCTGGCTTTAGACAGCCATGAGCAGTCTATTGGATCAGATCTTTTTTTTTTTTTTTTTGCTACTCAAATGAAGAGCTGGTGAGGGAGGCACCACTTAAGAGGACATCCCAAGGTGCTCTAAAAGTGGTCTATGCCTTTGCTACCACCAGTAAGCTCTGAAAAGAAAGTTGCATTGTAGGAGTTTGATTTAGACTATTAATGTGTGTAGTGTTATCCTTGTTAGACCCATAGAAGGTAGCCAAAATTATTTGGCCAAAGATGGCCCTTATTTTTAGCACAGACCATTTGGCAGCTTTATCTTTAAACTCTTGAATGAGGGTCTAATGCTTTATTGACAATAATTACCACCCCCTTTCTTGCAATAGTGGAACAGGACACAAAGCATGACCCTGGCTATTTAGAAAAAATATTACCTACATGTTTTCATTTTATACTGGTCTCTTGAATGATGAAAACTACATGTGGATGTCCCTTACTTATGTGCTGAAGAATAGATTTAGTTATTCCAAGGGGAAGACGTCCCCTTGACATTCCAGCTTACTAAAGATAGATCAGAACCCTTATCTGCTAATCTTGGATAATTTCCCTTACATAACTCATGGTGATGTTAATAACAGTTATTTAAAGATTTAGAGTTCAGATTGGAATAGAATGATTGGAGTTAAAATTTAATAGAGAGGCAAGTAAGCCAGCAGTAAAAGAGTAGGACTGAAACCTGAAGGCTGGGTACAGATGGGGTTATCCACACCAGGGGATCCCATAGGCTGACCATTTATAAGCCTCCTATAGGGTGCTTTATGAAACTGAAAACAGTAACAGTATAGGCAAAAGCCTTTAACTCACGCCCAGTCTCCCAAGGGGGGGTGGGGGGATAAGTCATGTCATCATAAAGCATTAACTGCAAAAATGTGAGTCAAGTGCATGGGAAAAAAACAAACAAACAAAAAAAACATATTTTTCGGTATTATCATCTAAAAATGATATCAACAGCATCATGTATACATCATGGCAATGAACTCAGCAGGGTAACATAGCCTACAACAAAGAAAGGAACCACACTGCATGGATATAGTTATAACCCATTAAACAAAACTCTTCAAAGACTTAAACTCTGGTGGTCAAAATCATATTCCTGTCATGATGTGCACCTGAGCTGGTTCTTGACCCCATATTCTTCAGAAAGGCTACTCCAATAGGCCCCAGCTTAAGAAAATACATATATCTACAGGTAATACTGACAATGAAGAATTACCAGTTGAAATAAGATTGCCCAAGATTTTTCCATTCTAATTATTTCCTCCAGTCAAATTTTAGGCATGGAGAAAGAGTAATCTTCTAGAGTAATGGAGGGGTCATGTAGTGAGGGACTGGCCTAGGGGCTGTATCCATTATCGGTCTTAAGATGTGAGGAGTTAAGGGCAGTTCTTGATCTTTGTCTTGTGGTCTTCCAGAGACATCTTTGCCCTTCTTTGCAGGATGTGGTTTAGTTGGGGAGATGGATTCTGGTCTGTCCCGTTTTAACATTCTGGGTTCCCTGCATCAACCTGGTTATTACCTTGGCAAAGGTAGTGCTGGAGCCCTTGGCTAGATCAATTAAAAACTGATTTACTTCCACCAGGTATTGGAAGGTATTTAAAAGTTCCCTTGAGTAATGACTAAAGTTGCTTGGAATCTAACTTGTCCTCAAAACATGATCCCCAACAGCAATGCAAAAATGGGGCCAGCACTTTCCTTTTTAAATAAAGTGAAGTGCTATAGTCAGTAGCAACCCTTACAATGTGCCTGCAATTTTGCAATTATTCCACAGCTTACAAGCTTTGTACAAAATAGATTTCTGTACATTATAGTCCAAACATTTTTTATGAACTGTTTTGGGTTGTTGGGGGGGGGGTTAATCTGGACAAAATCCTCTAGGCTCATTTGATTATCAGAAGTGTTTTAAGCCAAGGAACCTTTGTCAACTCAGTTTTAATAAATTGCAGGGTTTCAGGGCCACCTACATTTTGAGACAAGACAATGATATGCACATTGTTTCTCTGGGCCTTGCTCTTGAGGGCGTCCATTTTGCTTTCAATCCATAGTGTTTGGATTTTGAGGTATTTTATTAATTTAGGAATTTATTTTATTTTTATTTATTTTATTTAACATTTGTTTATGGAGAAAGTCTGACTTGGAATGAAGCCAATTTTCAGCAGCCGGCCGGGGAGAAACACTCCAGATGCATGTCTGCGTAATCAAGGCAGTTATGGCCCATTGCTCATGATATTTGCCTTGCTGTTATTATAAAGACTGATTTATGGCCTAGAGATGATTATGATTAGCAGTCAAACACTTAACATGTTGAATATTCAGAAATGCTCTACTGAAGCTTGGATGGCCTGCAGTTTGTCCAATACCTAAGTGACCTTGGCCACCATGTTGATTTACTTTGAGCTGCCATTAGTACTCATGAATAGGTTAAAACCTTGCAGAATGCTGAAGAGTGGATCCCATGACTGCTCTAACCACTCCACTGCCCTGCAGACAGTTTGACATGTCTGTTACCCAAACATGTGAAGTTAGCTATGAAACAATGCCCATATAGTTTTTTTTACTAAAACTACCCCACAGGAGACAGGAGCTTCCTAAAAGCATGTGACTCCATGAACATACCTGTGTGCCCCCACCCCATGACACCATGTGATTTACAGTCACCCAGAAGCATCAGGACTTTCACTATGAACACCTGCAGCCCAGGTTATAAAGGTCTATGTGTCTGCAGTGAATGCAGCAAGTAATATGAATGCCATTTGAAGTAGGCACTGGTGAGTACCTATGCATAGTATATTTATATTTAGCAGATCACATTTCTGTAAACCAAGGACATCACAAAAGCAATGGATGCCTCCTGCATCAACAGCTATATGCTCATCACTTGTATATATTCATGTCATGCAGCTGTCTCTCTGATGCATGGTTATGTGAGACACACATGTACTGGCTTTACATGTGGTTATCTGTATACCTCCATATGTTCCATGGAAAGGTTCCAGCAGTACAGGTCTGCACACGCCTGATGTTAGCAAGCCTGTAGAGGTTGAAGAGAGCTGCATGTGGTACAGTCAGAGGACACATGAAAAATGGAACACAGATGATGCAATACTTAACAAACTACCGCATAAAAAAAAAAGCAAAACTAAATGCAACAAAACAAAGCAAGCGACCAGTGAAAAAAATGCTTTAATGATCTTAGAGCTTCAGCTAACAAGCCTTCAAGTGATAAAAAGAAGAAACAATATATATTTTAAAGTTTGGCACTTTGTCCCTACATGCTTGAATCTTGAGTGTAATTGGAAGGTGTTGCTTTGAATCAAGTGCAGATTTCTATCGGTATATTAATTAATGGTTTAATTGTTTTGCTTAATGGGGGCTTTATATAATGTGTTTTAGTGCGATTTTTTTTATCTCTTGAAGGCTTGTTAGCCAAGGTGCTAACATCATTAAAGCATTTTTTCACTGGTCGCTTGTTTTGTTGTATTTTGTTTGCTTTTACTGGACCAACATAGACTTTGCATTATTCAAGCTTTTGGGCAGCCCTTCATCAGGAGTTATTAAATTACTTATTGTAAATGTAGTTCTTAAAATATCCACTTGTGTATAGAAAGGTAAAGGCAGTATGCAGCTCAGATACTTAACATGGCAGCTGCACCTCAGAGACAGTCAAAGTGTATGTTTGTGTGCATGTATGTGAGCCTGAAACATTATGGTTTGCATGAAACTAAAGATTGTCCTTCCATGTTACATCTCTAGTCAGTGTTCATTTAGAAGAGGATACCAGCTCAAGAAACTGCTCTGACACGTAACGGGAAAATAAATCACAATAAAAGAGAAGAGTTGGGAGATTAGTGGAAACAAGCAGTTATTTATAATATGTTAGTCTGTCTAAACAGGCAAAGCAGGAATATCCAGGTGACTGAAGTGATATGTTATGAAGAAGCAGGGGTTATCAAGACAATACAATATTAGGTTAGAACATGTGGGTGCTGTCTGTGGTTGGTATACAATACAATACAGGCTGCAGTTTAACAGAAAGAAAGAATGAAAGAAAAATAATATGTTGACATCAGTCTAAGGTTCTGACAGATATCTATGAAGAGTTACTGTATTGAGGCTTTACTGAATAGTGTTCTGACTCGAATGGTACATTATGTGGTAATAACTACTCCCTTGTCATAAACAAAATATGGGCTCCAAAAAAAACCCCAGTAATTGTGCAGTTACTGGCAACTTTCTGAGATAGTCTGCATGTTTCAGAGGAATCTGTAACATTGTTTGTAACACTAACAGTGGCATTACCTTTGCCTTCTCCCACATCTGAGGGGACTGCAGACACTGAAGATGGCCCTCCTGCATAACCAGTATTTAGAAAAGAAGGGCTTTTTCATGTGCCTTCCACATATGGTAGACAGGCAGCTGAAACACAGCCAGCATCTATGGAATGAACAACCTCTGAGATGTACTCATATGGCATCAGAGAGAGGAGCCATGGGGCCCATTACCTTCTGGAGGCACAGGTATTACATGTTTGTGTTACTCTTGGCAATAACCAGTGAATGGGTAGAACTGCTGTGCACTACAGATGGATGTTCCTTGAACCATTACAGAGGTACTCATTGTGTTGTGTGGCCTGTGTGAAGACATCCATAACCTCTTTGAAAACCTCTATCCATTGTAGAGAATTTTCAGTTCCCTTCACAACCATTTGTGGGTCTCTGTAGCTGACTGCATATGTTAGACATAACTGAGGTAGGGAACAGTTGCATACTGCAGCTGTGCATAGCTGCTCTATGCACACAGCTGGTTACAGTGCTGCCTCCACCCCTGGCTATGGCCCCTCATATGGGAATACACAACATTTGACTGGTTCTACCATCGTCTCCATCATTGGCCATAAACATACCTATAAATGGGAAAGACACTCTTCTGGCTCCACCATTTCCTACACCCATGGCTGTGAGTGGACCTGTTGGCATGCAGCCATGCACATTGCTTGTCCAGCTCCATTGTAAGCACATTCCATGAATCACACTCAAGGTCACAGAATTCCACAATGACCCCACTCCCCAACTGACCCAAATTACACACACCCTTGGCTTGTCAGGGCAGAGCATCAGCAACAGTAACAAAACTGCCATGATCTCACAGTAGGGGATAGCCACAATCCTGCATATGCAGCCCATATGTTATGGACTCTTCTGATGAATGGGCCTACACAGTTGGCTTTACAGGGACTGTTGGTAAACCAAGTCACTACTCCACTCCTGTAAGAAACTGATTTGGTACTCCAAACAATTTCAAATATGTATTGTTAGTAGGATGCAGAGAAGGTAACAGAGAAGAATGAAGAAAAGCACCTGGATTACCTACAAAGCATCCTAGAAGCTAACAGATTATGGGATTAAGGCAGATAAGACTGACCTTCATAAAATTAAATTTCATGTTGTTGGCAAGTATTTCATAAGAATAGATTATCAGATTAAAGGAGAATAAGAGGTTTTGCTGCATGATGTTATACCTCAAAAGGTTCATACCTGCATAAGCAAATTACTACTAGAGGTTTCTACAAAACCTGTTCATGTTATTTCAGTCATTAAAGGCATTACCACATGTCTAAAGAGAAATGGTTGAATGCCTGCAAACATATTTTCATGAATGTCAATAGAAAAAAAAAATCATGTTGAAATTGTGTTAACACGCTCTGACCTGTTCTTGCCAATTAAGTTGACTGATGCTGCTACTTTGTATAATGTTAGTACTGTTCTTATTCATGAAGTCCGGAATAGTGTAAAGGGATCCAGAGAGATCCATAACATTTGCCTCAGGTCTACTGACCAATACAGAGTGTAACTATACCAGCTTCCTATTGTAATTCTTAGGCTCATAAGTGTGAGCCCTGACATTATGGGGAAAAATCCAAAAACAGATGAGAACAGCAAATGGTTAACATCAATGTTCTCCTATAAACCTGTTTTTTTACAGTGGAGAAATCCCTTGCACTCATTAAGTAGGGGCAAACACCCCACCAAATTGATATATATCAACTCTGAGGTCACCAGGCCTTGGAGAAAAGGAAGCATTCTGCAAAACAATAATCTCTGATTCAGTATATGTAATTATACATGTTCTGTCATTTAGTCTTTCTTTTCTCAAACTCACATTGATAAGTTTTGGAATATCATATAGTTACCAACTATATGATCATCAAGTAAAAGGCCATATTAAGGTTACTATTTCAACACCATCCTTAAATATTAAATGCAATCCAGAAAACATCACCATAGGATCATAAAAAAATACCTTCAGCATTTTATAATATCTTTAATATACAACAGAGTACAACAAAAATCTATACTCTTTCTACAGCCATTAGAATAAGACAGTCATTCTGGCAGTTAGTGCAGAGGACTAAAGCTCCAACTTTTGAATGAGCTACTTTCTATGTCAAGGGTATAGTGTCTGAATCTTTCCACCTTCATTTAGGGTGGGAGATTTTCAAAATGGTTAAGTTGTTTACCTTATAGACACAAGTCACAGGGTTTGATTTTTCACATGGGATGATTGGCTATGCTTAAAATGTCCCACAAGGGTATTTAGCCTAGTGCTAATTTATGAACAGTCAGGTGATATCACATATAACCCAGGTACAAAACAGAGCAAGCCCCCAAACTAAAAACATATTCTTATTATTACTCACCTTAATGGTAACAGTATTAATAACAAACTTAACCTACATGAGGCATTCTAAGAATATAAACCAATTTTAAGCATTACTGACACTTATTACAACAAAATGGTACTCTTCTTACAGTCATTAACTCTAGTGCATAATGATGTTACTGATAAACTAGTACATCTTCTTGAATAAAGTAACTGCTTCTCTAAGTCTAATATTCATATCTCTATTAGAGAAATCACTTTTCACTGGATATGTTCCGAATCAGTGGAAATGTGCACGTTTAATTCTGCTACATAAGGGAGGCAGATCAGGCTAATATGATAATTGACATCTGATAGGTCTAAGAAGTATTAATGAATTTGGTTACATGGTAGAACATCTGATGGTAGGTAATGTTAAGTCAGAAGAATGCAGACTACTTTATGGAGTACCTCAAGGGTCGGTGTTGGACCAATATGTTTTTTTATAAATTTATGTATAAATAGATGTATTTTATAAATTTGGGTGGTGCAGTGGTTAACATTGTCGCCTCACAGCAAGAGGTTCTCTGGTTCAATTCTCAGCTGGGGTGCCTTCTGTGTGGAGTCTGCATGTCCTCCCTGCATTCATGTAGGTTTCCTCCGGGTGCTACAGTTTCCTTCTGCATTCCAAAGACATGCATCTGGAGCATTTCTCCGTAGGCCGCTGCTGAAAATAGGCTATGTCCTAGTTGGACTTTCCTGGTCAATGAATAAATAAAATGTGTCCGCTAAGAATAAGTGCTAGGAGTCAACATCTGCAGATGGTTAAAGGGATTTAAAATACTGTAAGGTCATTTACAATTGCAAAATATCAGAAAGTATTCCAAAATGATGTTAACAAACTAATAAAGGGAAGTAGCAACAGTGTGACATTTAAGAGTAAGAAATGTATTGTACTTTGCCTTGGAAAGGATAACAAGGAATAACCTTATGGTATTAATAATGCATTTGTCTCCACATGAACAAAATATATTTATCTTTGGATTCTTATAACTAGTTACCTGAGGTATGTAGTACATACTATATTATGAATAAAAAATACTATTACGATACAAGGCTTCTTCAAGTAGATTGATATTGATCCCTCTCTCTTTCTGTAAACATATATACATATATACATATATATATATATATATATATATATATATATATATATATATATATCTATAGAGCTATATATTATGTGCGTGTGTATGTATACACACACACACAAGTATCATCCATTCTTCACTTGAATATGAAATGTCTTTTACAGCTACAGCCTTAATGATATCAAAAATGCAAAGTTATTATTCCAAAACTATTATCAGTATTAAACATTTAATATGTTGACTGCGTGTTCACCCCAATACCTTTTCTACACACAGGGGACTTAATATTATCCAAATGTTTGCATAATGAATACTTATCTGCAACCTAATATATTTTGTTTGGAAAATATGGAAATCTGACTAGGAAAAAACAGCCTGTTGGTGATTCATGATTTAAAAAAAGAAATCAAGTGGCATTTGCTCTTTCAATTAGAGTGCTAGAAAATATTGAAATAAGTTACCTTTGAAAATAAGATAATCAAAACATCTGTCAGTATTTAAAAAGAGCATGGGTAATTGGTTTGGAGAAATTGTTTTTTGGACCATTGCCTCATGGGCATGTTTTTAAGAAAATAAATTAATGTAAGCACATCTATTTTAAACAATACTACTCTAACTTAACTTCAAATATCTAAACAAACTAGCTTCACTTATACCATTGTACTCTGTCTCATGATGATGTTTGAATGTTTGCATGTAATTAGCCAATATATATGAAAATAGTCTATCTGCAAAACACTGTCACCTGCACTATAGCTGGGAAGGGTCAATTTGGACCATCTTACCTACTTGGCCACAAAATGAAGTAAATTGAAAATAAATAGACACCAATCTACCTGGCATGGTCTCGAGTGACTACAGTTAACTGTAAACTACACATTGAAAGAACTTTGTGCTGGGTGTAGATCATTAGCCTTTAGTGGGGTCCTAAATCCCGAAAGAGTAGTGGCTATGATGAGAAGGGTAGGTTACAGTGTTGGTTTTATTTATTAGAGAGATTCTCATATGGTATTGATTATAAAGAAGCAAGGCAGCAGGGTATTGCTGGAACACTACCATGATTACCCTGTGAAAATCCCAAAGAACTGATATTTATGGTAGACATGTACTTTGTATCATTCATCACAAAGAAACCTGTGATGACTGACATCATGCAAAGGGAACCCAAAAAATTATCTGCTACTACTTGTATTAATTGAAAAACAAATTCTGATACTCTGACTTTGTTTGCAAGGAATAGCAGAAATCTTTTTATATAGCTTCTAAGTTGCGGTTTCTCAAAACTGATATTTCAAAGACACAGCACTTGATAGATAAGCAGTTATGAACAGCTAAAATAAGTCTCCTGCCTCACAGTTTTATATTTTGGCCTTCCATGAATTTGAAAATTGGTGAAATACATAAAAGCTGTGCTGAATGCCAAACAGTTAAAAATGAATCAGTATTGCCACTTCAGCATCCTGGTGATGGGCATCTGCAGCTTGGCAATATTCTCACAATTTATTTTATTTTATTCTGCATTTGCTAAATGGGTAGGTGCACTTACCGTGGGGCCATATTCATCCATGATCTCAGCATTCAGGGCAAAAGCACACAGATAGCAGGGAAGAACATCTCAAATACAGACTGTAGAGATAGGCAGATGGTTTATGGACTGACTGTTATGAACAACAGCCACATATAAACAGAGCAATACACCAAATGAGACTACCTAGGAAAACTTCATATGCATTGAATCTCAACTAATCTTGCTGCATTGAGCATACAAATAATACTGGTTTGAAAATACTTAAGCAGAGTATTAATAAGATTGATTCTATCTAAGAGATATTACATACACTGTATCTAAACGTGTTTTACTATGCTAAAAATATTTAGAGGAAATGATTGTATATTTACAAGTTTACATGATTATTTCATTCAACTGTTTTTGCGTATTAGACTCTTATTTTTGTTTTGGTTAAGTCTTTGTTTCCGTTTGTGCATAAATCATTTATATTGGCATGTCTATTTTATGTGATCTAGGAGTCTTGTTCAAGAGAGAAGACATTTTGCTTCCTTTATTTTGTCACAGGACAGGTGGTTGCAGTTTATTGGAGTTATTTTACTAAAGCCATTGTTCCACTGTATTCTGCATTCATCAGACTTGTCAATGAGTACAATTCCCCCTTTGGTATGTACCTAACCAGGCATATCCAACAACAAGATCATCCACAGAGGATCCTTATTAAAAGAATACAGGGCATATGTAACATGTCCTATGTAGACTGCCTCAAGGGCTCAAGGCACTATCCCTGTGATCTATCTCTTAGAAGCTGTTGTGCCTGGCATACAGGGTATTGTCAGATCCCACCCTGATGGACCTCCTGCAGATCTACAAAACAAAAAGGACCAGAATTACCCATTCTAAAGACTTAACCTTTGCCTGTGATATAAATAGGACCTAAAAAGGATGGTGTGAGTGAAAGGACACAACTAGAACACTAAAAATCACTCGTGGAGTCCAAATGAGGGTATGAGGGTATGAGTTAAACTGTTTAAACTGTTTTTGGACTTATTTTTGGTGTTCCTGCTTTTTATCCTGACTACATCAGTGGTATTATTCCACCAACACCATTGGATTTATTGCTGTTGTCCTCATACCCTCATTTGGACTCCACGAGTGATTTTTAGTGTTCATATAAATAGGACCTGCTGGAGTGCCAGGTATGTATCCCAGAGATTGCCCCTTCTCTGGAACAGGCTCCCCATCCATGTGAAGCATCGTTCCTCCCTAACCCAATTCAAGTATAACTTGGACAATTGGATGGGGAACAGTAAATTCATCCCTGGTTTAGCACCTGTGTTTCTAGTGGACATGGGCAGCCTGTAAATGTTTCATCTCCATGGCCCCTGCTTGTAAATGTTTCATCTCCCAATCCCCTGCATACACTTATCAAGGGTACCAGAACTTATCAGAGATTTGAGATGCATAGCTATGCTTAAAAAGGATCCTGTGGTCATCAGCCTAGTAAACACCTATCAACCTATGAGTCTTTGCAAATAAAGGCAGTTACTAACTATACTTTAGAGTTTACTAATAAAGACATAGGAGAATAATGAAGCATGAGCCAAATCTGCAAATCAGTTTGCATTTTTGAGAGTTTCTTCCTCTCTCTCTCTCTCTCCCTCTTTCTTACTACCTGCTGACCATCAGCTCCTCTAAGCTAACTGTCCTATTCATTTTCCCTTCACCAGGAGTGGCAACCAACCAAGATGGGATGTCATTTAGGCAGCCACTAGGGGTTTCTATATTAAACCTAACCTCATGGTGCATGAACAGTCACATCATCCAGGGATCAATGTGTAATGGGCATCAGTGAGGGTGTGTCACTCATTCACTCACTTCTGCAAGGGATGTAAATCCTCATGTCTGACCTACCCTTAAGACTCAGCACTGCTCTGTGGTCTGTGGTCTCCATGAAGGGTTTACAACAGGATTGTGCTCCCTATTTTGCACCCCCCTGCTTGAAACCCTTAGCTTTAGGTCAAGTATATGGACTTTGAGCCCTAAAAAGGCCATCTATATTTTAATGGGTCAAGCCTGAGCAATGTTTTACAGTAAGCTTAAAAGGCTCTAAGGAATATGACTGCCTATAGAGTTTAGTATTCCCATCCTGTTGTTTATGTAACCACAATAGGGAGTATGAGCCATAATAAATGAAAGGCCTGGCCAAGTAGATAATATTTCAGTGATGAGAGTGCCTGATGATCTTCAAACATTCCTTCTTGACAGTTGAATATCTGATGTCTGCTTTATTCAGCCTGTGAGTTAAAATATAAGATGTTCTTCCCTCTTAAAGTCCTGTTTAAATTATTGAGCCTAAGCCTACATCTGAGGCATCAGTATAAACTGAGTATGTTTATTGAAATCAGGGATACTGAAACAAATTCTGCACATACAGTTTCCATCAGCTGTTTGAAATCATTATCTTCCTGCAATGCTCATTTTCCTTTAATTAGCATCTTCTTCTTTATCAAATCTTCAAGAAAGCTTGGTATAGATACAAAATATGGAACACATTTTTGATATACCCAGCTAACTGCAGGGATGCGCTCACTTATTTCATAGTGCCTGTAATAGGTAGTTTTCTAGTTTGGTATCTATCTGGCCTGCTAATTTTCCTTCCTATTACATATTCTTAATAATTTTATCTCTGTCATATCAATTTTCCGCTTTAATATTATCCTGGCATGTCTCAAGCAATCCATCTCTGCCACTAACTATATGGGTGTCCTTATCCTTGGAGTCTACATGACACAAAGTCTGAAATCATGCTTATGACCCTTATGGGGCAATATAGTTGAATGTATGAAATGTATTTATTTTAGTCACTGGAAATGACTACTGTTTTGGGGTAGGTTTGTAAGAATAAGAAAAAAATGACTAGCATAATAATTTAAGCATGTTAAAATGCGCAGTTTTCTCAATGTACAGTATGTAAGCGGAACATTGAACAGAGCATTAACATTTGTTTTATTGACTGAATTTAGATGCTGCTGTTGGGCTGACAATGTTTATATTATTTTCCAGTAGTATTGATCCCATTATCAAGAAATGCTCTCTATTTTTCCATGATGGAAGACAGAATCAGTGCATTGGTAAGGACGGAGCAACAAGGACCAGTGTATGCATCTTCGGTCATAGTGATGCATATCATTTCCAGTTCGATACTTAAGAAATTGTGTCAAGGATGACACTGAACTATATAATCTGCTGTCTAAACTAAGCTGAAATTCAAGTAATGAAAAGATGGAAGTAAACTGTGTCATGTTTCTGACAAAACACTACACAAATATGTTCACCTAGTATTGAGACGCAGTGAATCATATCTGTTTTAGGGAAACAACAGTCTGTTGACAAATTATTTAATTAATTTGGTCCTACATTGTCAAAAATACTGTGTCTGTATGTATATACTAATGCCAAGACCAGGTGGCTTAGAGTAAAGAGGAAAAAAGTCAACTTTTACTTAAAATACCCTTTCGTTTTTATTTTGAAGGTGTGCAACCTCAGCATTACTATGTATAAAGATTGAAGGTATGCCGGCAAAAAACACATATTAAGACATGCAGAGGAGATGCAGCACCATTAAAACATTATGTGATGTATTTTCTGTTGTACAATTGCCTTAGTTGTCACCAATTGATTTTTAGGTTGTTCATTTCAGATTTTTAGGTCTCAGCAAAGCAAGACTGATGAATCATAATGGGAACACAAAAATACTCCAGCAATGTTCTCTCTGAAAGGAGATGGTCTTGTAACAATATTGTGTTCTGTGGCAATGTTTTATCTAAATATAACCATATGGTACTACGAAAGGCTTTATCCTTTCTGACAGTGAGAAACTACATAAGCAATTTCAGAAGCAGAGAAAACTATTTTGAACACTGCATTAAGCTATTATGTCACTCTGTACTACTCAGTAACAAATATTTCAACAACCAATCTATGAAGAAACACATCTTATTTCTGTGATAAAGTTTTAAAACATGAATTAAAAATACTCACAACAATTAATGAATCTAAATGTATGGATTGAGAGCATGGAGTTTTAGATTATTCCTTTAGTTAATGTTTTTTTTCTACATAAATTTTGTAAAAAAAAGTGAAGTAATAGAAATGCTTGCCACTAAATGGACACTTTAAAAAACCCAGCCAATAACATGCACAGCATATGGCTTGGTTTATTTAATATTCATGAACATCATTGCAAAATAAACTTGGGTTCAGGTTAGCAGAATATTGTTTCTGTTCTGCTAGGAATAATCAGGCGATATATTCTTCAACAAAAAGCTGGCAACATTTCTCATAATTCATTCATACATATCTGATTTTTCATTGAGCAGTTGTTAATGCAAATTCAGACAAATAAAACTGAACACTGTGACATACAATTGCTTCATTTGAATTAGCTCATTACATATTTTATTGCTTGTGTTAATTTCATGCTTCAAGAGCTTTGTTCATAACTTTGTCTAGTCTTATTACATCTACTGAGTTTACAGAAGCACAAAACTAACTGTATAGGTCATAGTGATAAAAGTTGTTTGTCTCTAAGTTCAGTCATGGATAAAAGCCATACTTATATTTCTTTGTTACAGAATTATCAGACAGTTGAGCTATATTTCTGAGGTAGCAATGTTTCCCTGTCAATGGCAATGACTATTGTGTACAATTGTACACTGAAAACTATATTTTCATTTTTTTATGCATGGAGGCAAATATCACAGTAAAATCAAAGCAGCATACTTGAAGTGATCATATGTTATACACTTCCTTCCATTTCAGGTGTCACTCAAGTCCAGTTAGAATTATCACAGATCTGAAGCACAAGACTGCACACTATTTTGACATGGTTATGCGTTTTCTAATGATACATTTATCAAAAAAAAATAGTGATAAATGTGCATGTCAGTTTATCAAGTCTAAATATTTGTTTCAGGTGATGTATGAAGCATTGCTTTATTAAAAATGTTGCCAGTCTTCAATGGAAATCAAAATAATTAATTTTCTCTTTTAAGTTGTATTCTAATTTATTTATCAGTATTGCTTGACCTTTAATACAAGTTGATATCAGCAGACATTTGAAGTTGATGTTCTATGTGTATTTTGATAAAATATACAAAAAATAAATCAAATGAAATGCAGAAGTTGCAGAACACTGTGCATAAATCTTCCTGCCCATTATCTGTCTGACCTCATAAAACATTGCATTCACCATTATCACACTAACATTAAAATTGTTGTTGCCAATTTGGAGACATAGAGGGATAAAGCCCTAACTAGTGCCCAGGTGATCTGGTTTTGTTCAGTGGCTCAGGCAACTGATGGAGCAGAAGGGAAGGATGAATTGTCTATCCTGGGTGGGAGGCTGCTTGTCAATTATGCTCCCTCGGAGGGGCATGTTCCAAAGATGTTAGTTTCACTTAGACATGGCTGACAAGGATGAGGGGTGGGGAAAAAGAGTGGGAGGAGCAGTTAAAAGATGGGAGTCACCCTTGGAGATGGTTGACAAGTGTGAAGGAGTATGGAGAGGGAGATGGTAGGGCATATAAAAAGGTCCCTCAGATAGACACACAGATTTCTAAGCTCCCCATGACTGGCCCCAGCAATACTGCCACATTCCCAAGATAGAGGGATGGCTCGTAGACAAAGCATAGTCATGGAGCACTGGGGAACAGTAGGATGAGGTCTGAGGGGACCAAAAAGTAGAGTTGTTACTGATGTAGATATTTTGGTGCTACAAGTACTTCCTGAAATAAAAGCAAGTGCTGTGTAGGCTGTTGCCCATTGCAGTTTTCCTTAAGTATTCATCAAAAGCTGAGCCTTGGCTCAGTCATGGTCTTTCTTCCCTTCATTCTTCCTGTTGTCTTTCCCGTCATTACTGTTCCCTTATTCATTACTCCCAGATTACCATTCATTACTCCCAGATTACCTTGATTACTTTCAGATAGCAAAATATGTATGCAGTTACTGTAACCACACACTGTGTTGTTTCTGAAAATGGGCATTGCACTTACTTGGCATTGACAACTACCACCAATCTGTATTAAGAAAACCGCATTCATATTATTGCCCTAACTGACCTCCTAGTGTCCCCTGTACTGTGTACTTCATTATTATTTTTTTCTGTTTTTAATTCATTGATAATTTCACACAACCTTCTGTTTGTATTAATAAAACTTCATGTTAACTTGTCTACTGTCATTTATATTTGTTTGGGCTGAGAGTGAAACAGATCCATTTGGATCAGTGGTCTACCCCAGTTGCCAAACTGAATAAATAAAAAAATATATATAATTCCATTTACTTTGGAGGCAGATTTTTAATTTGGAAATATAAAAGTTCTTGTGTTTTACACTATCAATCTATATATATCTATACACACACACACACACACACACACACACACACACACATATATATATATATATATATATATATATATATATATATATATATATATATGGGTCTACTTCATTTGCCCAAACTTCCATTTGCCCGACACCCATTTGCCCAAGACCAAATGACTGAAATTTCATTTGACCGACACTTCATTTGACCGACAAGTATTTTTGGCAAGAAAATGGATATGCCCCCTTCCCCACTGTAGTGCAACCCTGGAGTTAAAATATATAGTTGGGGGGTGTGGGGGGTGAAGCCCCCCACTTAATTTCATATGATAATGTTTAGTTTTGCTTTAATATTGCTTAGTAAAACAAAAGTAAGTGGGGGGCTGTGCCCCCCACACCCCCCTAACTATATATTCTAACTCCGGGGTTGCACTACAGTGGGGAAGGGGGCATATCCCATTTTCTTTCCAATAATACTTGTCGGTCAAATGAAGTGTCGGTCAAATGAAATTTTGGTCAAATGGGGTTGGCAAATGGGTGTCAGGCAATTGGAAGTTCGGGCAAATGAAGTAGACACATATATATATATATATATATATATATATATATATATATATATAATATATATATATATATATATATATATATATATATATATATATATATAATCAAACTTCCAAAATTTCGAATACCATATGTTCGAATTTGGAAGTTCGAAATATGACAACAACGAAACCTCAGAACAGCGAATTGTTTCCCAGGGAAATAAATTCACTGTTCTGAAAAACACACACATAACACAAGAACACCAAAAACCTAATAAACCTACACTACACCTTACATACACAACTATTTATGCACTAATCTTAACCCAAGCCCTAACCCTAAGGTCCGTCACTATCGCACACTTACCTTATCTGCACCCTAACCCTAAAGTCCATCACTATCACACACTTACCTTACCTGCACCCTAACCCTAATGTCCGTCACTAAATCCTAACAGTAAATCTGGCATAAAATGTGAGTGTAGTCTCTCTGAGTGCTATCTTCACTGCTAGATGAACATTACCTCTAACGTAACATGCCAAACTTTGATTTTATAGTGTGCCCTGAACTTGTACTACATCACTCTCCCACACACAAATTCATGCACAGCATCTGTCACTCAGCTGTGCTATGACCTGCATTTTTCAAGATATGTTTTTTGGCTAATTGGAAATAAATGATGTACTTTCCTTTCTAAGCTCAAGTAAATATTTAAGCACTGAGTCTAACATCAGTAACTTAATAACTCCTGACAAAGGGATCATACCAGCTCGAAAGCAAAAGTAATTGCAAAATTCATATTGGTAAAATAAAAAGGTATTGCATTACTTCTGTGTTCCACCATGTTTCTGTAACCTTAAATCCTCTTATCTATATAACTACAATGTAAATGCTTTGGCCAATGACCTTTACCATCAAACATCAGCTTTACTAATATAAGTTTACTACACCATCAGTTTATGACTCTGTTGTATTATGCAGCTAAGTAACTCCAATGATCACTGTATTAATATATTGCATAGACAAAAATTTTAAGTCTACCTGCTTTATTTTGTCAGTATCCTAATTGCAGACTTGTTGTCAGGTATTCCACTGAATTATGTATTCACTACATATTTAAATATTCTGTGCCTTCTTGCAAATATTTCAGTGCCATGTGTTATAAACAAATTGCAAAACTTAAATTGTGTATGATATGCCTTTTGTCTGGATTATAGCTATAAAGAGAATTTTGAGCAGCCCATCAACCATATTAGAAAATGTATAAATAAATAAATAAATAAATAAATAAATAAATAAAAATACATGAATTTGTGCTTGTAATTCATTAATATCTGATTTTTCAATGGAATTTAACTTCTCTGTATTTATTAGATTAAAAGATTAAAAATATGATTGTGTTTCTTATATTATGGTGTGTTGGTAATGTAGCCCTTTACAAAGCATTCCCTGGGCAGCTGCATGCTAAACCACATTCAGTCTGGAGATACCAATATGGTGAACAGTGCTCATACTCAAAGTAGTCAATTCATATTAAAGTTATTCATATTTGTTTATCAGGATTTTTTCCATCTCTATGCACATTTACCAAAAAAAAAAGATATATATTTACTAAACTGAGAGTTCACCCATCATAATCATCATTTGTATCAAAATTATATCAACCCAGATGGGACTCGAACCCACAATCCCTGGCTTAGGAGGCCAATGCCTTATCCATTACACCACTGGAGCCTGATATAAATATCTCACCCAAGTGTCAAACCCAGACTTCCCTGAACTACAGCACACTGCATTAACTCATCACACTACAGAGGCTTTTTTTAGATTACTACTAGGCTAACTGGTCTTGTGAACCTTTTTAAGCTTAGCCAACCATCCCATGTGAGAATCAAACCCTCTACGTTGTGTTTACAAGGTAAACACCTTAGCCTTCATACCAACCAGTTAAACATCATTATCATCATCATCATCATGATCATCTTCATCATCAAGACCGCTTTTTCCACTTTCTGCATGGGGTTAAGATGATGGCATCAGCTGTTACCATATCTCTTGATTCAATACCACTCTCCTAGCTTCTCTCATGGTCATGCTGACTGTTGCAGGTCTTCTTTCATGCAATGAAACCATCATTTTGCAGGATGCCCTCATTTCCTCTTGACTTCTGCTTATTTTTCCCAAATATTCTCACCAGACTGTCTTCTGCTTTCCTGCACTTCCTGCACATGTGCACGAACCACTGTAATCTTTTATTAACCCTCTGTACAACTGGATCTACTTTGGCCTCTGCTCTGATGTCCTCATTTCTTTATCTGTTGTGCAATGTACAGCCTACCATCCATCTTGGACACTTCATCTTCATCACATCTAGCTTCCTCAGTTGTTCTGCCTTCTCCGCCAAGATTCCTATACCATACAGTTATACCACTGTTCTGTACTTCTTACTTTTCAGCTTCTTTGGCATTCTTCTGCAGCACTCTACCTCAGAGATTCTGAACCTGATTCTAGCTTTGACCACCTCATTCAGACTTCCCTTCTCCTCAACTATGCCTTCCACATATTTGAATCTATTTTCCCTTCTATCTCAATTTCAGCCTCTTCTAACTTTCCATTTGCTGCCATGGCAAGCGTCTTGCTTGTACTCAGTTTCAACCCTTTTGCCTTCAGTTATGTATTACATTCTCTTATCATTTAGTTGTTGTTCAGAGTCTGCTTGTAATGCTACATCATCTATATACAGCAGCTCTGTTTATCTATTCCCTCTGACCTTTTTGCTAATGTAGTCTATCAACAGAATGAACAGCAGTGAGCTGAAAGCTAAAACCTGATTAACACTCACTCTCATTGGAAACCCCTCTGTGAGTCTGACTATTGCTTGTGCTTGTATCATTGCATCCTTGTACAGTCTTGCACTAATTCCATCAATGTTTCTAGGACTTTGAACCATTGCAGAACTTCCTAAATCAGTTTTGTTGGGACTTTGTTTTCTCCAAGCCTAGGAATGCATAGTTGACTCTTCCCTCATTTCTAGTTTCTTCACAACTATCTGTCTCATTACAGACATCAAGTTGGTTGCCCAGCATCCTGATCTGTATAAAAACTGCTCATCTTTCATTTTACTTTCTACTACTCTATGTATTCATTTGTCAATCACTCTCTCCAGCAATAACAGGCAGTGTGACAGGAGTTTGATACCTCTATACTGCCTAGAGTTGTAAATTCTACCTTTCTACTTGTACACTGGCACTAGAATGCTTATTCTCCATTCATCAAGGACACTCCTTTCTTTCCATACGGTGGTGCCATTTCACCCATAACTCACCCAACATCTTGATTGTATCTGCTTAGACCATATCTGAACTTTCTCCGACTTAATTTTCCTTAGTGGTGTTCTTATTTCTTATTATAGTGTGGTCTCTTCTTCCTTTATCATCATAAGCTGGGACAGGGCAGTACAGCTTCTACGGGGTTTTCTTCCTTTAGAATTTGCTGGAAGTATTCCTTCCGTTTTCCCTTCATGTCCTCTGGACTGTAGAGAAGGGTGTTGCTGGCATCTCTTATGAAGGGTGCCTGACGAGTATCTTCCTCATCTTTTAGTCTTTTCCTTATAACCTGATAAGAGTTCCTTTGTGTCATTTACTAAATCACTTTCCAGAAGCTGGTAAAGTGCCTCTGAAGCCTTGTTGTTTGCTTTTGTGACTAATGTCTTAGCCTCTTTGTCTTCCAGCCAGTATTTTTTCTTAGCTCGGTCCATCTTTTCTATCTCCCACTTTTTCCTGCACACCTTCTTTCTTTGGTAACTATACAGACTTATGCATTCCACCAATAGCTTTCCTTATATACATTATTTTCATTCCTGGCTGTGTCACATATCTATGCTATAGTCCTCACACATGCTGTTTGGAGGTGTTGCCATTCTTCTTCAACTCCATCTATTTCCTCTTCCTTTTGAGCTGCTAGAGCCCTGATTATTTCCTTGAACTCTTCAGCTTTTGCTCCAGGCAACTTTTTGGTCTTCAGCCTAATTTCCGAGTCTTCTTTCACCATTGCTTGCAGCTACCTGTGGCCACCAATGGTTTATGTTGCAGACTGACAGTTTCACTGGGGATGACTTCGTAATCTCTTTGTAAAAAACACTGCCCTTACTTTACTAGGAGGTAGTCTACCTGAGTTATATGTTGGCCAGTCTTGTATGTGATTTTGTGGCTATCTGAATCATGTGTTGTCCACCATCAACCCATTTTCCAGATGGAAGTTTAGACTGGCTTCTCCTTCATTATCCTGTTGGCCCATCTACATGGACCCAGGCAGTCATTTTACCCTGTTCTGTCTGTTCTGTCAGAATTCAGGTTCACCATTATCAATATCAACTCATGTTGCCTTGCTTTATCTCATAGGTCCTGAAACTGCTGACAAAATGCACATTTTCCCTCACTACCATAACCTTCATGTTAGGCATAGTCTAAGATTATGAAAACTGTCTTATCTTTGCACTGGAGTCTGATTGCCATAAGTCTATCACTGATTTTGATGACATAGCTCACTGTCTTCTGAAGACTTACCCTCAACACAATTCTTACACAATTTCTAGTCTGTTCTCCTCCTGAGTAGTAGATTTTGGATACCAAGCCAAATGGCTTTACTGCACTGCCTTCATCTTGCTGCCAGGATGCACAGAACATCCACTATCCTCCTTCCAATCATGTGATCCACTTCTAAGCTACATCCTGTTAGTGAACCTGTATTCAGTGTAACAATCCTTAGTTCACGTGTTGCAAATTAATTAGTTTTATTTCAAGCTCTCATTCAACAGAGCTACCCCATGTAATCAAAGCTGGGCAACTGGACACTGGCCAGAGAGTAATTTGTTGACTTAGGGCTGCTACTGTACAGTGGGCAGTCTCCACAGTGCTATATGTTGGAGTAGGTTGGGTCCTCAACTCACTTATCACTAGCAAATACAGCTGCTCATTATCTGTAGTCATCTGGTGATACCATTTAACGTAATGAAATCACTCATACCCAATTCTACACCACTGAGTGACTAGCCCGAATATGGCACTTATTGTGTGATCCAAGATCTACTATCTAAGTGATACTTTTCACCGCAGTTGATGCCTAAAGGGAGTTGGTCTATAAAACTCTACATATCTTCCTATATAGGTACGTCCTGGTAAACCTTTACTGAAAAATAGGAAGCTAGCTTATTAATGTGTTCAAGGCTGCCACTGAGATCCATTTATTGGTTGAACTGATTGTTAGTTAGGATGTGTATTTAAAACAGTGTTGGATTCACCTTTTTATGGTCTGATGAACTCTTTTAACCCGAAAGCCCTTACCTTTTAAATAACGGTTAAACTGCAGCTTTGGTGGCCATTTCTCTTTACTCTTTGGATTTTTACCTCCTGGTAAATACCACGTTGACACTACCACCTGACTCTGTGTTGCTGCTGTCCATGACTCCATTTAATTGTTGTGAGAGTTTGAACTGGAAACAACAAACATGTTTTTGGAGGTCAGAAGAACCCACACAGAGACACAGGGAAAGATGCAAATTCCACACAGGTATTGCAATAGAGGACAGGCTTGAACCATATATCTTGTGCATGGGAGGGAAAGACATTAAACATTATGGTAACTGCACCTATAAGCATGAAAGTGCTTTTTGCTCACATTGTGCCAGCATCTACTTCTGCTTTAATGTTATTTACATTTGTTAAAAAATGAAGAAAACATTTAGATTTACCTTTGCCATTTTATAGTAATTTAAAATGTATGTGTGAATGTAGAACCACTAATATAGATATTTTCCCATAACAGCAAAATAACTTCATACCTATTTTATTATTTGTTTTGAAAGAGTGCATCTGGGTCTGCTGAGGGCATTTGTTATGTCTATTTCATTTAGGAGGATTTTGAAGTTTAGGAAGGTTATATTTAAGTGCCTCAGCATAACTGGATCTATGTGTCTGCTTTGTACTGTGTGTAATGGATGCAGCGTGTGCATTTCTGACAATTTGATTGTCATTAGGAGTGCTTTTTTGTGAGCTTTGCATCCAGTGACATTGTATAACTCCATCTCTTGCTGGTCTTATCTTTTTGTTTGATGATTAACTGGATGTCAGTAAACATGAGGCAATTTCTGCATTAACTCAGGATGCCCATATCCACAAAGCTAGTAACGGAGATAGTAGGAAAGTCCATATCCATGGCAATAAGTCCAAATTTTATTGATTAAACAGCTGCAGTGAGAATACAAAGTAATGTCAGGAGCATCTGGTTTGCAACTCTAGGGGCAGTGCTTATCACTGCAAACTAGTCCTGTCTGTGTCTAGGTATTGGTGAAATTTCAAGAGTGCTTTTACCGGAGAAATGTCAACTCAGGATGCCTGTGTCTATACAGGGCACTGCCAAACAGTTGAGGGGAAACTACTGAAGTAGATTCTGATGATTTATGGATGAAGTATTTAGGCAGATATTCTGAAGCTATATTAGACAGTAGCAAGTCAAGAAGTACATACTGAAAATAAATAATTTGTTTTGTAAAGAATGATGAATAGTGGAAATTCACCTAATTAACTACTACCTGATTACTACTAGTGCTGGTCTAACTACAGCTTTACACTGCTGGGATACAATGCCCGTTTGCTTCTTCTCTCACCAGAAGAAAAACAGTAGAACCAATCCCAAGATGAGAAGCAGGCAACAGGCTCTTTGGTGGTCAACAGTCTTGTCCCAAATAATGTAGGGATCTGTAGGCTTGTAGTTGCCTTTTCCTTCAAGATACTTTGAATACCAATCAGACCATACAAGATGGTCCCACACAGACACTCAGTGCCCAGTCAGAGACACTCAGAAGTCAATGCCCTCTGCTCTTTTTTTCACCAGGAGCAAAATATGAGCACAAATTCCAAGTTGGCACCTAAGAAGCAGTTATCAAGTATTCTGGTGATCAGCAGCTCCTTATCTCACTAGAAATGTAAAAGAAGCACTAATCCCAAGACAACTAATGAGAGGCAGAATGTGGGCTCCAGTATTTAGTGGTCTTGGAATAAATGGTGCAGATTTTAAACGTAAGATGGAACAAATGGATCAATATCCTAAGAGTTGCAATGTGCACTAAGTTAATTAGATTTGCAAGGAGTAACTCAAGTTTTAGCAATCTAAGGGGAGATGCACTAATTTTAAAAGAGCAAGTAGATTGGATGGGGGTGTGAGCACTTAGTATTCTGGTTCTGTAGAATACAGTGAGATGGGCAATAAATGTAAATAGCTGAAAGGGAGTGACTTCACAAAATTATATGTTACAGCTCAGTTTAAAACATTAAAGCAACAGGATGGTGGGGGGTTAGGACAATTTAATTTCTGTGGGACTCACAAAAGATACAGCTCTGGTCTATTTCCTAGTTTAAATATTCATTTGAAAGCAAATCCAATTAAAACATCATGTAATGAAAGTACACTACATATACAAAATAAAAGAAGGCAATGAAGCAATACAAGTTACAAGAAAACAATATAAGAAAAGCAATCTAACTTTCCCTCAGAACAGTCTATAGCAGAGTCTGAGTGAGCTTGTCCAGTAATGTCATGAAATATTTTATTTTACCCCTTAAATACAAGATTTAGTTTTTAGCTCACGTCTCATTTCACAGGTAATTAGCCTTAACTGATATGTTGTAATTTCTGTATGACTCACAAAAGACACAGCTCTGGTCTCTTATTTTTTACACATTCAATTGAAAGCAGAATGCAATCAAAACACAGTGTAATGAAAATACACTGTAAAATACAAAACAGCAGAAGACAATGAAGCAATACAATTTACAAGAAAGTGATATAAGAAAAGCAAGCTCGACTTTTCTCACAGCAGTCTATGGCAGAGTCTGAATGAACATTTCCAGTCAGGCCTTTAAGACGTGTGGTATCAATTTTATTCATGATTTGGCTGCAGCTGTAATGTCATGCTGCAGTCAAATCAAGAATAAAGAATCAGCATTCACCATACTACCAAATGCAATAGAGTTAACAGCTAAGGGGTCAGCTGGAAATATTGTTAATGGGGAGCTTTATCAGCCCTAGCACCACCAGTAAATCCACCACTTATATATAAATATATAGATGATGCATTTTCAAAAGGGTAAGGAAAAAGCTAAAGCAGGCCACCTAGATATTACATTTACACTAAAATCTCTAGTACCTCACAGGCTTCAAAATCCAACAAACTACTTCCATCTTGAAAAGTCAATAAGCAGGGAAAGCTTTCAATTACAGAACTAGTCCGGTTACAATTACAAAACACTAAAACCTAAAATATAAGTGCAATACTTAATGAGAACAATAAAAGTTGTCCAATAAGGCAAAAAATCTGCTTAAAAAAACTGAATGCATAAGCCCCAGAAAGAGAAAACTCTGCACTGGAAGAAGCATAAACTGACACTATACCAAGAAAAAACATCAATTATATAATAAATTGTCATTAGTATTCAAAAATGTGCATGTGAATTTCATGGCCCACTCAGCATGCCCATTGTAAAAACAATTATGGCTGTTCTGTTAAGATTAACCTGGACAACCATATATACTTTTGCAGACATTTGAAGAATGTCACTTTTTCCCTCTCTCCCTTGCAGAACTTTACATTTTGTGATAAAGCACCCAACAATACAGACATTCAGTAAAAACAGAAACTTCATATTTCTTGTAGATGCAAAACTCTCTTTGTGTCTGTCTTTCTTTCCATAGTTTTTACAACTAATTTATTATTCAGAAATGTACACACTGATTGGACAGATCAATCAAAGAACTGGAACTACTTAAATTAAAAAGTTTTCCACTAGTAAATTCCTCTATAGAGCACCCTGCTATAAGCTCCATGACATATCTAGAAATGTCTTGCAAACCGAAAAGATTTCATGTCATGTTAGCCTCAATAGTTTGCTAAAGGAAAAAAAAAAAAAAAAAAAAAAACATTTATAAACAGCAGAGGAAATGTTTGATGCAAACATCTGAACATTCCGTGAAAATGTAGTTGAGGGGTATCCTGTAGACATAGAGCATGTGCAGTACACATCTTATATGCTGTAGACTATCAGAATTTGACAGAAGAGGACAAAGGACTGCTTATACGACATTGTTTAGAAAAGGTAAGACTTGTTTTCTTAAATTTTCAGTCTTATAAACTTTAACCTCTACAGACGATCATGCTACTGGTTTAGTTCTCATTTTCCTCCTCAATCACAAATTATGTCAATAACAACTGAGATTTTGAATTTTTTTGCTCATTTGTTTAAAAAAATGTATATTGTTATAGTCGATTGCCTCTGTTCATACTTTTATTGTAAAATACTCTAGCTTTTTTTGTCTACTGCTTCTGTTAAACTTTTTGTAATATTGTAGTGTTTTTCTACCCAGGTCTCTGCTGAAAAGGGCTATCAGCTCAGTCAGGAAAAACCCAGACAAGAAATGTAAAATAAAATAAATAAATAAATAAATAAATAATGTATTGTATAATAGCAATAGTCCACATGTGTGTGTGTGTGTGTGTGTGTGTGTGTGTGTGTGTGTGTGTGTGTGTCTATGGGTAAAAGTGGAACTACCCATGAAACAATGGCACAGCAGTTAGCATACTCACTTTTGGTACAGAAGGCTTTGGTGTCTATTCCCACACCAGGTAGTTAGATTGCTGGCACTTCAGTGTAGCATAAGGGGAATGCTGTACTCCTGAGTGTGTCATCCTTCAGAACAGATGTTAGAGTTCTCATTTGCCTGAGTTGATGGTAGCTCAGTTGGATGTAAAAGATCTCATGCACCTATTGAAACACAGACACACACACACACATAAACACACACACACACACACACACACACACACACACACACGCACACACACACACACACACACATATATATATATATATATATATATATATATATATATATATATATATATATATATATATATATATATTTTTTTTACCATTTATCATTTTCTTATAACATCCTCATTGTTATTCTTCCATAACGGATCCACACACAATCATAATCTAATTTTGCAATATATCTGCCAAAATCCACTTCCCATTAAACAAATTGTCATTTAAGCTTTCATTCCATATAGCCCATATCACATAAAATAACTCCTTATCTACCTTTCTAGCATATTATTTCTTCTTGTTCTTGCACTATCAATATATATAATCATATTCCTATCTATATTGTTTATATCATTAATATTCTCAAAATATTTTCTTCACACATCTTTTTCCAGAGCTTCACCACTCCTTTACATTTCAGAAAGTATGCCTTGTTATGTCTTCCTCCACACAAAATAAACACACTATTTCAACTTTCTTATTATATGGCCTATTCCCCTTTATTTGTAACTTATTTTATTACCAATCTCCTAAGGAAATCCTGACACTCTACTATCTTGGAACACCACTTTTTCCTTACTTTAATGTCTTTAATCTCATCTTCTGGCAAACTTTCCCATGGATTTACATAGTAATATTGTTTCATCCCATAATTAGACCACATCCTTCTATCTTTTTCTGTGTCATCAATTTTTATTTTCCATGTCAGTATTTTTTGATCATTTTTAAAGTCATTTACATATTCTGTTTATCTTTTAATATTCTCATCATCTCCCAGAAATGCTGTCCTTATATTTAAACATTCTCACTATTGATATTGCATTCTGATCCTTTATCACTTTAATACTCTATACAAGTTTAAAGAAGCAGTGTAAGCAACTGGATTTAGTAACCCCAGTCTCACTTCATTAAAATACAGCAAACATTTTTGACTGGGTTTAATTTTAAATGCCATATGGACGGAAATGCTAGTTGTACAATTTCTTTGTCATAATTTTCTGGGATTGATTAAGCATTTGAAATATATGCTATTTTTCACATTAGTATAACACTCACCAGATAAATCTTTTTCCTGAATATTAATCTATTCGTCCTCCACAGGTGACATATTTCATTCATTTTTTTCTATTGAGCACACACATTGCATCATAGCTACATGATTTTCCCAAATTTTATCCTTAGTAAAGACACTTCCTTCATTGAAAAATACACCCCCTCCAATTTTCCCATCAACTAGGCCCTTACTTTTACCTTTATTCCAGGTCATTCATTTTTCCTTTTAAACAACCATTCAGACAAACTAATACTTCAATCATCCATTCACAACTACAACTATATCATCAAAACTAACTGGAATCACCACTTCCTTTTGCATCACATATGTAGTATCTTTCAGTTTATAAGCTACTTTACTCAATATTGCATTAATTACCAAAGCAAATAATAATTTACTCATGGGATGTCCCAGTCTTATACCACACTTCATGCATACTTCTTTACTCAGCCAGCCATTCACTAACAGTTTCACTTTATTGTTTTGATATACTGACAGACATACTCTCCTAATTACCTATTCCATTCTTCTCCATAATATCCCACAAAGCATCATGTCATACTGCATCAAATGCCTTGTTATATCACCTCACAAAGTTTCACATCCTTCCTTTCACTTATAATCATCCACCATTTCTCTTACAATCAATAACACTTCTTGAGATCCCTTCCCATTTACACCATAAATACTTTCTTCCATAATATCCATCACCATTCCTTCCATTCTCCTCAGTATAATTCTCATAAAAAATATAATTGGGGTTATTTAGAGTGATATGTCTCCATTTTTTATTTCATTCTTCTAATCTTTCTTCTATATAAATTTTAATAGCCCACTACATAACTCTTCATAAACAACCCCTTCCTTCAACCATTCATTCAGTATATTTACAAATTACTCTCTTTGCCAATCCCTTCTTTTCTTGAACATTCCATATCCTATACCATCTAGGCCTGATACTGAATCAATATTTACTTTCCTAAGTACTTCATCCAGTTCACGCATAGTAATTTCTTTTACAAATTGTCCCTTAATGCATTCTGGATTATTTTTTACTTCCATTCTTTTTTATTTTCCTTCTTTTACTTTTATACATATTTTCTACATGCTGTACCATAACACGTATAGTTTGCTCTTCTGTTCTTTTTTTACCTTTTCTTTTATAAGTTTCACTTCCCTCATTATGTTTTACCCAAATATGCAGATACCTCATATGTTGTAAATAATATCTCTGTTTAAACAGTAACACAATATTGTTCTTGATTTTTTTACATATTTTTTATTTCTGTATTATAATACTATCTTGTATTATTCTCCAAATTCTCTACTATATTTCTATACATTTTTCCACACTTCACGTTCCCTTCCTTTCCTATATCTTCCTCCCATTGAAACAAACATTTTCTATACTTCTTTTTTAAATCCAATACACCAGTCAGACCAGTTTTTATAAAAGTCTTCCATGGTTATATAACTGCAAGACTTTCCACTCTCAACTTTCATCCCCTAATTTTTCATTTATTCTTTTTATTTACTTTTCTATTTTAATATATTTCCTTCCAGTCACCTCCATCCATATTCCTAAATTGTCTGAAAAACTTGTCACAATTATTTTCACCATCTGCTACTCCCATGCCTTCTGATATCTAATAATACAAAATATCAATTTCAGATCCAACTGCCCATTCTATAATCCATTGACGTTTGTCCCACACTGTTAATTTACCACATTTTATTACTTCCTATGTTTATTTACCTTGTTCATAGAATCATAGAATCATAGGGGGTTACTAGACTAATGGCCCTGGGGGCCTTACAAGCCTAGCCAAGAGTTTATCCCAAAAAAGTAACCTCAGTCAGCACTGGTCACCTCTGTCAATGAGGGACAAAGGTGGAACCCCTGGGACAGATTTATGGTTTCCCATCCACTCATCAAGGTTGTGTTTGAAGAGGGTCAAATGAGGGACTCTGTTTGACATGTATGGGAAGTCTATTCCAGAGACGGGGCAGCCTCTGGGAGGCAAACCTGTCTCACAGTAGGTTTTCTTGATATTGCATATTAGATTTAGGCCTATTGGGCTTGTAAGGCATGAGGAGTTAGACTTACAGATATGGAGCATCTCTAGTAGGGAAGGATCTGATATTGCTTTGTAGGCGAGACACAGATCACCTCTGAGCAATCTGTATGATACCGAGAAGAGTGATAGTGATTTAACCCTGTCCATATAAGTTAGGTGTTGGAGGCCATGGATTCTCTTTGTGAGATTTCTGTGGCCTTGCCATTTGGTGCAGGTATTTGGTGAAGTACATACCAAATGGGACATTATACTCAATTACAGGTCTAATATGGGAGGAGTACAGAAAGGTAATAGCCTCCTTTTTTCTGGATGCAAACCCTTTACTTATGAGATGAACTAAGTAAAAGGCTTTTCTGACCACTGCCACCACATGATGGTCGAAGGTGAGATTGTTGTCAACCTGAGTACCCAGGTCTCTCACCACAGGTTTTGTGCTTAGGGGGTTGCCGTTGATGTGGTAATCAGTAGGGGCTTTGTTTTTGCCAAATGGTACGATAATACTTTTTTTTTTTTTTTGCGTTTAACTTAAGGTCATGACTTTGGCACCAGTTATTTGTAGCTGTGAAACCCACTTGCAGTATGTTAACATCAATTGGGGAGTCAATGACAGCACCCAACTTACAGTCATCCACGGATTTGGTCAGCCACAGGCCCTTTGTCTTTGCCTAGACCTCTGAGACGTATATCCCAAACAGTAGGGGTCCCAGGACAGATCCCTGGGGAACACCACTTGTATCAGGTATGCTGTTGGAGGTGGCAGCACCTATTTTGACCTTGTGGGTCCTACCTGTGAGCCAGTTAGCCACCCATCTGACAAGATGGGGATTAACACCAAGTTGTGTTAGCTTTTCTATGATGCCCAAGTGGGAGATTATGTCAAAGGCCTTGGCCAGGTCAAGGTAAACTGTATGTACCAACTTTCTCTCATCCTTGGTGACAGTCTCAAAGAAGTCAACTAGGTTCAATAGACAAGATTTGTCCCTGATGAATCCAAACTGGGTGGTGTCGAGTGCTTGGAGATTGCTTATGTCCTTGTTTATGAGATCCATAATAATACGCTCCATGACTTTGCAGATCAGACATGTCAAGCTGATGTGGCGATAGTTTCCCAGTTCAGTAGTGGCAACATCTTTGTGAAAGGGATGACAATGGCAGTTCTCCATTCTGCTGGAATGAAGCCTGTAGTTAGGCTGTGGTTGAATAGGGCACATAATGGCGAAGCTAGTTCTTGCTAGAGATGGTGCAGAATGCAGCCTGGTATACTATCAGGTCCCATGGAAGCTGTCTTCTTTGCCTTGGATAGGGCCTTTAATACTTGATCTACAGAGATGTGAGGTGTGGGACAAGTACTGAGGATGTCAATTGGGCCTTTGTGGGGTGATAAAGGGGTGAAGTTTGCACTGAACCTATCAGCCAGCAGGTTGGCTAATTCAGCAGGATAAGTGTAAGTGGTACCACTAAGTACTAGTTTGGAAAAAGCTTGGGCTTTGCTATGGAGGTTCTTAACATAACTGAAGAAGGACTTGTGGGTTCCCTTTGTTTTGGAGACTAGTTATAACTCTTAATTGGCTTTGGAGGTTTTCACTAGTGATCTAATTTGCTTGTTAAGACAGAGGAGGGAATTTTTCTGATTTGGCATTTGTTCCTTTTAACCCTTGGACAAAAATTTCTTCCTTTTGTTGTAAAGCCTGTTGACAGAGGATGTCCACCAGACAGGTTTGTGTTTCCTTGAGGAGCAGATCTTAGTTCTGTTGGATATGGCTGATTCCATGCAGTTGTACAGGTGCTTGTATACTGCACTGGCATACTATTCAGCATAGTTGTCTGCATCATCTGAGAGGGGCGGTGGTATGAAGCTGCTGATACCCTCCCTTAGGAGGTTGTAGTCAGCTTTAGAGAAGTTTTTTTTAGCCTGGTTATGGCTAGGTAGGTGTTGGGTGGGACAGAAACTTCGAATGAGACAGACCGATAAGTTGATCTCACCAGGGAAGAACATACTATGGGAGTGGTGCAGTGGTCACCCATGTTGGTGAGAACTAAGTCCAGTGTGTTATCTCCCCTTGTGGGGGATAGGACCACTGATCTACTGTGTTAGGAATCATTGGGTGAGTGCATTAGTGCAGGAATAGCTCACCCAGTCTGTGGTGGGATACTTAAATTCGCCAAGGATCTGGGTGTTAGTGGGTACCTTAATGGAGTCAAGTAGGTCCAGGTAGGAGGTCTGGGTGTCCTGAGACATGGAGAGGAGTCTATTGCTGACTATAACTTGGATGGTTGTCTTGTCAACTGTCAGTTGCACCTGGTGTAATTCCAGTGCGTCATGTTGGTAAACCAGTCTGGAGGTGTGCCTGTCCTTAATAAAGATAGAGAGTCCACCACCCTTAGTCTATCTGACCTCATTTTGTGGTCAGAGTGTGGAATGAGGTATAGCCTGGTAAGGCAGGGGTGCTCTCTTTAGCCCTGAACTAAGTTTCCATGACTGCACAGACATTGGCATGTTCCAGTGTGAGGAGAGCCTTCAGTGAGTGCATTTTCAGATTAAGGCCCCTAGCATTGAGCAGCATGACCTTCAATTTGCTTTTTGACTGATCTTTTATGTTGGAAGATTTGTCTTTGGGACATGGCTTAAAAAGGCACAATGGGGGAAGCAAGAGGTTTGACTAAGGTCCAGAAACCCACGAGTGACGGGTGGAGGCCATATCTGTCAAAGCATCATGGTCTGTCAACCATTTCATCCCAGGTAGACATGTACTGGATCCCCTGAGAAAGACACCAGAAACTAAGCCAATTGCTGAAGTCAAACATTTTTTGTTGGTATTGTGGTATCATTCTTGGTGAAGGTAGGATGCTGCATAGGGATAGTGTCATACCTGCCTGGAGCACATACTCTGAGAGCTCAATCATATCTCTCTTCATGTAGTCCAGGGAGATACATCTCAAATCATTCACAATAACATGGACAATCACAAATTCATACTTGCACCTGTTGTGGAGAGACTTGAGTGAATGTGTGATGTGGCAATTTCTAGTGCCTGACAAACAGCTGACTGTGACCTTCTCCTTGTTGAGCCTGATGAGGGGGACATCGGTGTGTCTCACTATGGAGTCACCAATGACTAGTATGTTTGGTTTATTGTTATGCCTTATGGGCTGCGTTTGTTTATTGTTTTGCTTAATGGGCTGTATTTGTGAGACACTGGTGAGCTGACTACTGTGTGTGATATGATTGGTATTGTGTGTGGAATGTTTGTAAGTGTGTTTGTGTTTTGGGGGTCTCTGTTGTTTAGGTAAATTTGTGTTGAAGACCCCTGCATAGATGGGTGTGTGGTTCTGTGATATGGGTGGTGTGGTGATTGTACTGGCAAGCGCCTCTTTGTCAGGAGTACTGACTGTTGTGTGAGAGAGCATGGATTCCAGCTTACTGATGTAGATGCATCTCTCACAAGTAGAAGAATTATGTGCTAGGAGAAGGGGACTGTCTGTGAACATGAGTCAGTTGCTACACTTTCTCAGTATGCTCATTTCGACCAGGCTGGCAGGAGAAACTGATGGAAATTGTCCAGACATAGTGCCCTGAGTACTTGGCGGACTTATGGAGATCAGGGTTTGATAAGGGTTTGTCTGCAAAAACCCTAAATGTAAAATAAACGGCCTGAGGCACAAGTACTACAACCAAAACTAAGATACTCAGAATATTAATCAGGCTATTAACAAGCTAATAGGTGCAAAATAAGAGAACTTGTACACTCAAGAGCACACAAAACAGCAAACTAAGGTAATAAGGTAGAAGACAGTTAAGTAAGAGCAGCTGAATAAAGTATAATTTGTTTTTCCAGTGGAGAGGGAGGGAACAGAATAGATTAAGAGACTATAGTGGTTGTCCTTCCCAAGTGCTCTCTCTATATACACCAGAAGAGATGAGACTGGTAGGAGTGTCTGAAATCAAAATATTATCTCTTTGTACTCAGTTGAATGAGCAAATGAGATGGGCCCAGGAGGAGTATGCTCTCTTTCTTTTTACCTTTTCTCCATAAATTACAATTAAAGTCCCTTGCAATTATAATTTTCCTGTTAACCAGCAAATAGTCTAATATTTCACGAAATAGATTCTCTCCCTTTCTTTTCTACTTATAAAATGCATATAATGATATACTTCTATAAATATGTTCTCTCCACCTCACAACTGCAACAGTTAACCTTTCCATCCTTACCAGTCATTCATCTAGTATTTTCACTAACACAGCACAGCCACTCCAGTAGAACATTCACTTCCTAAGTTACTTATTATATTTCTATCCCACATTTTTTTTCTATTTGCAGTCTTTCTTCACTTGTCAGGAATCTTACATCTTCTAACAGAATAAAATCTACATCACATTTAGCACACTCTATTCTTCTTATAGTGTTAATAATACTGTTCACCTTTACTAAAAGTACTCTAAAATTGTTGCTTTGCCTTCTTTTTAAGTTTAGGGAAAGTATTTTTTTCTTAATTTTACTCTTTCACAATTGAATATTTTTTCCTAGGTTTATCTATAAATAATCCTTGATCTTCAATAAGATTTTTAACTGCAAACCAACACAAGAAAACTGGAGCAAAACTGTCTGTGAATACAAGCAAAATCCAAAAATAAGTCATTAAGGCGGATAGATGCTCGCAGACTCTTGTAAAAATAAAACCAACTTTAACAAAACACAAAAGGATGAGTGCTTTCACAACAAAGTTGCTTCTTCTAGAATCCAAAACATCAATTACATAGCTGATTTAAATAGTACAAACAATTATTCATATTTCAACCTCTTTAGTTTCAATGCAGGTTTTAAAGGTGTATTGCTATTCAAGCCCATACCTCTATTAGCAGCCAAAGTAAAAATCCATTTTAATTCTATCAATCCAGTACGTGCTCTTACATCACCACCTCTTATAGTAATACAATATTTCTCTAGCACTAAAAATTTAAACCTATTGAAATATTGAATAATTGTTTGTACTATTTAAGTGAGCTGTGTAATTGTTTTTGAATCTATTGAAGCAACTGTTTTGTGAAAGTGCTCATCTTTTTGTGTTTTATTAAAGTTGGTTTTATTTTTATTACTGTTATTCTCGATTTAAAGCTAGTTTTATTTTTAAATAAACTATGAATAAGTCCCTTTGTCATTATCTGGACTGCCAACTGGATCCCAGATAGGAAGCAGATAATCAAAATACAGGAAGTTACCACCACAAAGAATCCAGTCACCAGTGGTGTCTCTCAGGGTTCTGTGCTAGAACATCATTTGTTTGACATCGACTGAAAGCCAATACCAAATGCTCTGGCTGACTAAGTTTGTAGACGACTGGTAACTAGGAACTTTCATCAAATCCCCAAATGACTTGGCCATCCTACAGGAAGGTTTGTCTCAAATAAATAACTGTTGTCAAAATCATAGTCTGAAACAAAATGAACAAAAAATGCATTACTGCTTCTTTTGGGAAGTCATCTACCCCGGGAAACCACCACACTGACAATTCTCACCTAAAAGTTGACCCAGTTGTTTGGAATTTTGGAACTTATCTGGACAGTGACAAAACTTTTGACCAACATGTGTCTATTGTAAAAAAGCCCTTCTATATTCCAGAGCTTCTAAACAAAGGGATTGTGTCTACTTCTAGGGATGTTCTTGTCCCCCTTTATTGAATGCAATGCCCTCTTCAGCATGCATCTGTCCAGACATATGCAACAGATAGAATGCCCACAGAGATACCTTACTAAAAGGGTACAAGGCTTAAACAATATGCCCTACATGGACTGACTCAAAGCCCTATCACTATACTCAGTATCCCACAGACTGCTAAAAGGTGACCTGTGTCCAGCATACAAAGCATCCTCCAGACCATTACTGATGTATTTACTACACATCAACAAGTCAAACTACATCAGCAATACTCAGTCTAGGGATCTAAACTTCTTCTTCAACATCAACAGAAAGGTTTGTAGGGACAGGTGTATTACACAGAGTACACCATTGCTGCAGAACAGACTCCCTATCCACATAAAACAAAGTTCATCCCTGTCCATTTTCAAGTGTAATTTAAATATATGGATGGGAAACAGAAAATTTACCACAGGACTGCTCCCTGTACTACTAATGGACAGAGGGAGCTCCTAAATACTTTATCCCATGCATTGTTCCCCTTACATTATCTAAGGTAAGACTTCAGTTATTCTTATAAGGGATAATATAGAATTATTGACCATGGGATAGATATGGCCAATCTATAACCAAATGAGGTAAGTTATTTTAAGCACAAAAAGGGAAATTGGCTACACTTAAAATGGCTGACAAGAGCAGCTATCCTGGTACTTACCTATGAACCTATGAACATATAAAGTTGTGCCTTTAAGGATGGCAGGATTATTGGTACTGACAATTGTAGTAACTTACATTGGGACATGAGTGAGTTATTCATTAATACATGTCTTTAATATATGAGGATCCTGATGCATTACAGCAGGGTGAAATTTGTGAAATGAAAGATGAAGTTGAAATTTTACATGTTCATATTAACATTCAACAACATTCAAGAAAGTTTCATCACAAAAAGAAAATATATTTGAAAAGATAAAAAAATAAGAAACCAGTAAAAGAATAGAAATACAAAATCAAACGATATACTAAGGAAATCATGAACAGAATATGGCATATTATGGCAAAAATACACAGTATAAATCCAACAACAGTGAATGTGGATGAGATGAATATTACAAAGGTCTTTATTAGCCAATAAGGAAGAGAGTTGAGGTGCTTTTCTAAGGGAGAAACAATAAAAGCATGAAGAACAATTAAAATAGAGAAGGTATCCTCTGAGAACTCAAGGAAGAGATAGTAGAGATTTGCAACAATATCTGGATTGGCCAGAAGAAGCAATTGATCTGAGCAAAGAGGACAAAGGAAAGGCATAGGAAGGCAGTTCAGCAAATGGCAGCTAAGAGTGCCATACCAAATGAGACAGCAATGACAATAATTGTCCAGAAAGAAAAAGAGATGGGAAGAAACAGATGCAGAATTGCTGACCCCAAAATGGAAGCTGATCAAGGTAATAGACAGCAATTATTTTCATATACTGAACTTTATATACAGGGCATTTACTGACAGTGAGTTAACAATTTTAAACAAGGAGCTGCCTTATGTTCTTAATAGATGTATATATGATATTAGTACTGCAACTTCATTAAAATACCCATAAGACAGCTTAATTTAGATTTTTTAGCTGCAGTGGTGTCCTAATTTCTTCTAGGTGTACTAATAGTTTAAAGAAACCTAATGACTTCTGCCCAATTGTGAATAGACTGCCATCAATGTTTGAAATTAGATATGACAAAGAAATTGGAATGTTATTAAAACACCTGCTAAAAAGGAATATATTGACAGAGACTGAGAGGAGAGTATTGTACAAATTAATTAAAGACAAGCGATTTTAGAAACATGAAGGCAGATAAGGGTGGGGCACTTTTCATTATGGAAGAGGAAATATTTATTAAAATTATAAAGGGGTATTTTTTTAGACAATGGTAATGAATTCATATAGGTTACAGTCTGCAGAATTAAAATACTTTACCAGAGTATTGATATTGCTGTTACTGAAATGCTTTGTTTAATACAAAAAGGATGATGATGGTTTCTTTTTCCATATGGAGAAAATTCCTAAAACTATAACATTTTGGCATTCCAAGACTTCATTTGAGTATGTTTACATTTCCTTAGAGGCACATTGTTAGTACCAATGGCTCTAGAATGGATCTTTTCTCTAGCTTGATTGAAAAAAAATTTAAATCTGGTTCTTAAGAAAGTTGACTCACTTATAAGTTTCATTTTATTGAAGATGCTAGTGATTTAAGTATATGTAATACAAACGTATTTGTAACTGTTGATGTTATATCACTTTATTCAATTATATTGCATAATGAGGAACTGTTATCCATGAGCAGGTGGTTATGTGCAGTTGAAAAGATTTCTGATGACAAAGCAAAGGAAAATGCATTGTTAATTTTATACAAATGGTTTAGGACAGGAAAAACTAGTTTGTTTTGATAATTGGTACTTCAGTCAGCACATGGTTGTAGTAATGGAAGTAGTAATGCTACCTAGCTACACAAATTTAGTGATGGTAGGACAGACATGTTTTTCTTTTTAGTGTGGAAGAAGAAAATACATTAGGAGACTTTGGGGATTACCGTTATACTGCTTTTTACAATTTAAAAAGCAACAGAAAAAGGATAGCATATAGTTTTGGGGCTTAGAAATCTATAATAATAAATAATCACATAAGACGATAAAGGCATTTAGAAAAAGGTAGCTACTAATAACTTTCTATAGTCTGACAGTTCACATCGATATTAATTAAAGTATAAAACTAAAATGGTTCAACATTCATTGTTTTTTTTTTTGGAATTTCTAGGATAACCTATAGCATGGAAGACTGTTCATTCTATTAATGAATGGTTCAAAATTCCCTTGTTAAAACGTCTAGGATGGAAGACTGTTCGTTTTATTAATTAATAATGGTTCAACGTTTCTTTTTTAACATTTCTAAGATAACCTATAGAGTTAATTTTATTAAACAATGCAAAAAAGTGTCTAAGAACAGAAATTATGCAGAAGAAGTGATAGACTCTATGCTTGATGAAGTACTGAAAGAAAGAATGGAATGCATAAACAAATTACTGAAGAGTTCCCGTGTATGAAAAAAGCTCAACATCAGTGTAGCTTGGTGTTAGATTACTCTGTAGATGATTAAGAGATTAAAATATTATAACCAGAAAATGGAAATTGTAAGGATCAATCCAAGTTTATTGGAAGAAGTAGGGCAGATTACAGCATTCACGTATATAGAGAGAGCATGAAAGCTATAGAATGTAAGGCGAAGAGTAACAAAAAGTGATGGTCTTTTTTTTCTTTTTTGTTTGTAAATATTGTAGGCACTTGGTTAACAGCCCAGACTTTTTACATCTTGACCCAAACAGGACCTTTGAATCAAACTGACACTTGAATTACAGTACTGTTAATATTGTATATTTGGCTTGCTGTCATGCATGTCTAGCTTTGTATGTAGGGAAAACAGTGAGACAACTTTCCTTGAGTTAGGTCTCTTATATGCTATTAAAGTCAAAAATAAATACAATGGGCAGGATTCAGGAAGGCTTACACGGAGTTTAAGAGTAGTGTAAGCTTCCGTGTAAGCCTCCCGATCCAGGAACAGCCCAAACCTCTGTGTAAGAGACAGCTAACAAGTCTCTTACACGGACTGGGCGTGGAAATGCTCAATACCTCATTTGCAGCTGAAAGATATGCAAATGAGGTATTTGAGCAATCCAGAAGTTTAAACCAGTCCGTGTAACGGACGTGTTGTTTCTGAAATGTACTCAGCTGACAACTGAGTACATTTCTGCAAAATTGACAACGGAGCTATGACAGCTCCAAAGAAAGGGTGCATATGTTTCATTTAGCATGCCAATGGCCAAATATGTGGCCATTGGCATTAAAAAGTGTTGCAAAACAATTAAAAATAACTTTTTTTTTTCGTGGGATTTTCATGTGTAACTGCAGCGCACCAGCATAAACGGGGTGCGCTGCTTAAAACTAAAAACCGAAGCTTTTAAGCCCACAATTGTGGGTTTAATGTAATACATGAATGACAATGCAGGGACTAGCAGACCAAAAACAATATGGCCTCCGTGTAGTGTTTGTCAAGGGGGGGAAGCTCCGTGTAAGACATGTAACTAAGCATTACTAGGCAATCCTATGTAAATGAGGGTTACAATACTGAATCACACTGCCACATAGGTAATGAGCACTTTCTGAGTAGTGTAAGAGTTATAGAAGGGGGAGGAATAGAGTAAGAGGTAGGTGACATCACGGGGGGGAAATGATAGAAATAAGTGTATCACATTGGACGGCAGTGTAACGTGAGAGATGACAGACAGACATCAGGGAGAGGGGTGTGTCCCAACAGAACACTAGGAAAGTCAAGAAATAGAGGGTGCACACTATCCCTACACTCAAACTTTCTTTATATACGTGCATGTGCGCATGTGCACGCTTGTAAGGCAGGTTCAACATGTGGGAGCGTGTTGCAAACTGTTTACAATGGTTTGCGCGGGCGTGCACGTGTGTAAGGCTGCGTGCACGTGTTTTAACATGAATCAGCTAAGTTCACACCGTGTAAGGATGTGTGCGTGTGTGTAACTCCGTGTAAGGATGTGTGCGCGCGTTTAAATATCTGTGAGCGTGCTTAAGCTGGTGTGCACATTGCTCCCCCTCAGGAGACAGAGAGGAAAAAGGAAGCAACCAGAATACAGGGAAGCTGCTAGAGAAGACTGCTGAAGTTAATTGGTGCAAACAATTGGAAGCAGGCAATTACACAGGCAGACCAGAACCCCAACCCAGCACTTAAAACACTGCAAACAGCAGTGCAGGGTGTTTCTCACAAGAGATACTGCAAGAAAGGAGTAAGCTATCAGAATTGAAAACTGACAAAAGCTGAACTCAGAGCAGAAATGCTAGGGGCTGCCATAGCTGTTATAATCAGGCATAGGCGGATTGCTGAGGGTGGTGACAATGCAGATGCTGACAGACAACCCAGAGTGAGGAGAAGGAGAAGAGTATATAGGCCCAGGGTCACCTACCATGGGTTACATGAGCTGGAGATAGTAGAGCGCTACAGAGTGGACAGAGATCTTCTGCAGCAAATTGTTGAGCTGTGCAGGCCACGTCTCACACACAGAACCAACAGAGGGGAACCCATCCCAGTGGAAACCAAGGTATGTGTTGGCCTAAGAATACTAGCAACAGGTACCTTCCAGAGACCAACTGGTGATATGATGGGGATATCACAGGCATCAGCCTCCAGGGTACTGCACCAGTTCCTGGATGCCATGTAAGCACATGTCGCTGATCATGTATATTTCCCCAATGACTGTGAGGTAGTGGCCAGCAATATGCGTCTCTTCCAGCAAATAGCGGGATACCCTGAGGTACTGGGTGCAATAGACTGCACACATACGCATCAAAGCACCAGCCGGTGAGCGGGTAGAGCCTATATTAACCGCAGGGATTCCCTCCATCAACTGCCAGGTCGTGTGTGATGCACAGGGCATAATAATGAATGTGTGTGCTGGCTGCCCTGGGAGCTACCACGATTCCCACATCTGGCATCTGATGCAGCTGTACCAATCATTTGCCAGTGGGGACTTCCCACACGGACACCTAGTGGGGGATGCAGGTTATGCACTGGAGCCGTGGCTGATGACACCCATCAGAAATGCACACACACCTGAACAGGAACGCCATAATGAGGCACACGCACAAACACGTAATGTCATAGAGCGTGTGTTTGGGCTGCTCAAGTCACGGTTCCGGTGTCTGGACACATCTGGTGGAGCCTTGCAGTACACACCAACTACATGTACCCAAATGATCATGATATGTGCTATGCTACATAATATGATCCTGCGGAAACAGCTGCAGCAGGACCAGCATAGGGCTGGGCCAAACATACCCCCACCATTGCCAAGGCCACCACAGGCAGAGGGTGACTTGGAGGAGGAACAGCCTGACCTTTCCCCAGTAGGCAGAAGAAGGCGTGCCCAGTATGCCCTGGCCTTGGCAAAGAGGCAACGCATAGCACATACACTGGCTCAGTAGGAACACTGGGATTGATACTCCCTCCGACACACTCACATAGTAACAGGGATGCCTAACATGACACAACCTGCTTCCAAACATGTACAGGGAGTGTAGTATGTGCATCCAACAGAGGCAGCCCTGCAGCACCACCTGAGGCATGAATGCCATGTGTTAAGTAATGTAACACCATGTACTATATGCACACCTGAGGACCCTGACTACCAGCCACCCTCACCAATCATAAAACACAAAAACACAAACCCACCTGCATAGGTACCACAAGGGATAGGAACCTAGATGTAATGCTACACAATGCCAGAAGTATAAACAGCAAGATGTGTGCAGTGTAAACACACACAGTATGGAGAATGTAGATATCAGTGCTGCAATAGAAAAAAGGGTCAAAGCCCACATCAGCACCCTAACACTACCAGATCACACCCCATACAGTGATGTACAGCTGCAAAAACATGTAACAAGCTACAAAATGAGGGTGACTAGCAATAAATGTCATGGATAACCACACCCCCATGTTGGTACCACAACAAGAAGCAGTACGGATTAGCCATGGTCAAATACCAATGGCTAAAACTGCCTACTACTATATAGCTTGCTGCAGACCACTGTCCTAATAGCAGGAACTGCACCAGGCCTATGTTGGAATACAGGAAGATATCAAGTCCCCCAAACCACAGTATATTGCTTGACTGAAAATACCTACACATACACCATAGCTTCATAGTTAACTACTAGGCTATCTGCCCTACTGCATTCATAAGCCTAGCCATAGTGATGTGGCTATTGCCACCCCTTATAGTGGTAATAAGTGTACAGAATAGATTCGAATATTGTGCCTCTGACATAGTAGTGACACATTATGACCCCTTTAATCGAATAACATGACTGTGCCTCTGTCTAGTAGTGACACAGGGAGGACCCCTGGGGTAAACCTACAATCTCACATCCAGTTGTCCAGATTTCTCTTGAAGAGAGTCAGTGAGGGACTCTGTCTAACATGAACTGGGATTCTTTGCTAGAGTGTGAGAAGCCTCTGAGTTATGACTCTGTCCCTCCAGCATGTCCTATACATGTATGTGCTGAGGTTCAAATCTGTAGCTCTCATGGCTCTGGTGGATTTTGATTGCTTGCAGTGGAGCATGTCCACCAAATCCTGATTGGACATGGTCTTGTATGTCAGGCATAGGTCACCTGTAAGTAGGCGGTATGCTACTGAATAAAGCTGGATTTCCTTTAGTCCGGAAGCATATGACATGTGTTGTAGACCCGTGATCCTCTTGCTAAGGTACTTTTGGGGTCTTCCCAGCTGTTGCAAGTGCTGGGTGAGGTACATACCAAATGGGGCTTTGTATTCAATCATGGGCCTGATAAGGGAGAAGTATAATGGTACAATGACCTCCTTTGATCTGGATGTAAAACCCGTCATGATAAGGTGGGCAAGATAGAAAGTCTGTCTAACCACCTTGGCAACATGGGTGTCAAATGAGACATCACTATCTACATGTGTCCCCAGGTGTCTGATTTGTTTTCTGTGCTCAGTGGGTTGCTGTCTATGTATTGATTTGTGGGTACTGTGTTCCTCCCAAATGGGATGACTACACATCAGTTGCATTCAGTTTCAGGCCATGATTCCGGCACCAGCTATCTGTCTTTGTGACGGCAGTCTTTAGGATGTGTGTGCCGGCTGATGTATTCACTATGGTGCCTAGGTTGCAGTCATCTGCAAACTTTGTCAGCCACAACCCTCCCATGTTTGCTTTCACATCTGAAAAGTAAATGCCAAATAAGAGGGGTCCCAGGACAGATCCTTGTGGGACACCACTTGTGACTGGCTTTGAATCTGACAAGGCACCTGCAATGTCCACTTTATGGGTTCTGTTTCCTAGCCATTTTGCAACCTATCCTGTGACATATGGTTTTATATTTCAGCTGTTGAGCTTGTCTATGATGCCTGAGTGGGATATTGTGTCAAAGGCCTTGGCCAAGTGCAAGTAGGCTGTGTGGGCCGCGTAGCCCTCATCAATGGCCCTACTGACAGTTTCAAAATAGTCAACTAGGTGCAAAAGGCAGGATCTGCCCTGTACAAAGCTGAACTGGGTGGGATCAAGGGTCTGAAGGTCACCAATGTCTCTGTTTAAGAGCTGCATAATGACTCTTTCCATAGCTTTGCAGACAAGGCTGGTTAAGCTTGTGTGGTGGTAGTTGCCAGGGTCTGTGGAGGCATCTTCTTTGTGGAGTGGGACCACTGTTGCTGTATGCCAGTGTTCAGGTACATATCCTGTAGCAAGGCTAAGGCTAAATAGCATTTGTATATACGTGTTTAGCTCCTTCTGGAGTTCACATAGCACGCAACTGAGGATACCATCAGGTCTCATTGATGCTGTGTTCTTCTCTTTGCTGAGTGTGGCTCTCACATGGACATCTGAGATGACAGTGAGGTTACATTCAGCTGTGATAACTATCTTCCTTTGGGGGTGAGGGAGGGGGAAAGTTGCACTGAACCTGTCTGCCAGAATGTTGCCAATATCTGTCAGTTCACTGAAATATATGTTGTTGTGTACCAACTCTGAGCATATCTGAGGGTTCCCACCCAGGTTTCTGACAAAGCTGAAGAAGGCAGTATGGTTATCGCCATTGTCTTTGGTGATTTATGTCTCCAAGTTGACCTTGGATGTCTGTATGAGAGAATATAGCTTTTTACTAGTGCTGATCACAGCTGCCTTCCCTGTAGGAGATGTAGCTCTGTCTTGCATTAGTATCCGTCATCTGTTATACAGTTTGTTTATGGCTGGGGTCCACCAGACAGGCCACTTTCCCTTGGTGGAGAGGGTCTTGGTTTTATTTGTGATTGCATGGTCCATGCTTTCGGAGATGTCTGTAGAAAGCGCCTGTGAAGGAGTCACCATTGTGTGTTGTGGTTTCCACTGGCCCAGTGGGCTTAAAGGATACCATCTCAGTCTGAAGATGTGTGAAGTCAGCTTCTGAGATGTTTGTCGCTATATTCTTTGTATTATACTAGCACTGACGCAAGTGTAGACAATTTCCCAGAATCCATCAAACAAACTGGACATGCAAAATGTAACACTTCCACAAGAGGGGTAAGCATACTGGATGTGATAATCAGAAATATGTGTACTGGATGTCAAGATGAGACATGTATCCCTCACTGGTAAGACCAGACCATAGAGTAATCACACTGTAGTTACACATCCCGACCCCAGCCCCTGGCCAGATTACCACAGTGAAACACATGTATAAAGCATAGAATATGGGACACACTGCAGAACATGTTATACAGGCATACCACGAACACAGCCAAGAGTGCTTGGAGTCTTTAATCACAAACAACAAGACACAATGCCATACACCCAGGCATCTGGCATGCTGGACTCCAGCAATTACTAAACCATTGAAGAGAGTGAGGAAGCTACCACATGATAGATCAAACATAAAAAGTGAAGTAATCAGTGATCACTAGTATGACAATAAAATGTGTCCACACATACAATCCACTAAGGCCAGGCAAAACAAGTAGAATCTGTGAATGCAGTGGCAATGTGACACCTGTCCCAAGTACACACACAACAACAACTCACCCCAATAAATACAAATGTATGTGACAGATGCAACCAGGTAGCCAAACCGGAGCCTGAGCACCCCCAAATCAGTACTGTCAAAACTAGTCAGGAGGACAAGGTAACCACATACACCACAAACCCAGTCCCACATAGACCTACAACGACTGTAAACCAAACAAATAAACACAAAAACATTCCCAGAGACCCTAATTACAAACACACAACACCAACACAAGCCTCCAAAGCAGACACCCAATAAAACAACCTCCAGACATAGCACATGTAACACATAGTACACAAAGCTGGTGTGCCAAACAGTCACAGGACAGAAGGAGAAACAACATGCCTGATACAGTTGTAATAGGTGACTCCATAGTGAGACATGCTGCTGTTCCAGGGATGGCTTGCACCTGTCACCCATGAGTGTCTGGATATTGCCTAAGGCTTTTGCAACCTACAGAGATCCTTCCGTAGGCAAGGCTGAAAAGAACAACCCACCACCATAGAAATCAAACTGAAAGA